>NW_007732965.1:82502-83676 GCF_000696425.1 Galeopterus variegatus | reverse complement strand
ATCCAGGATTTCAATGGTTGCACAGCTAATTGACACAATTAGAGACATTGTAGATTTGAGAGGTCAGAATCACTGCTGTGCCAGGCTTTTGTATGTGCTTTAAAGATGCTGCAACCTAACAGATTCTACAGAAGAATCCACATGCACTGCCAAAACATAGTGTCCCTCATGAGGTGTAAATGGAAAGTTTATTTTTTCCAAACAAATAGGAAGATTTTATGAAGCTTGTTGCTAATTTTCAGTCTTAATACATGACAGTGTCCCCTTTCTTGCTGAAATATTTTGCAAACAAAATATGACATGATTTTTAACAATTAATATGATGCAAGAATAATCAGTATAACAGGGGGAAGAAAAAAGCAGAGAAATCGGAGTTGCCTCCTCCTTGAATGCAATATCCACCTACTACTGACCACTGTGACCTTTCTGAGAAAAGTCACTTCTATTGGATAGGGTAGTGGCCGCAAGGCAGCAAAATACCACTCGAAGTAATTCTTTACAGATGCCAGGAACCGGAAGTTTCAAGGGAAAAAATGAAAGCCATTCACTCTTCCAATGACATAGGCCTTTGATACCACAAAGCCATTTGGGCTGAGAGCTCCAAGGTCAGGAAGGCACATAAAGATTGGTGATTAGAGAAATACTATATCAGCAAAGTGTGGCAAGCTATTAAAGAAACTATAGCTTTTATGATTGTGTCGCTGAAGCTCCCCAGGGCTATTTGTATTAGATATTGAGTTAAGCATAACTTATTTAGTCCCAGCATTCCAGAAAACATTTTGATGTCAGCTACTGCAGGAAAGTAAACACAAAGCAAAGGAGGAAACAGAGCTGATCTCGAACAGATAAAAATGGAATAATTTAATTTTCCGAACCCGGGCATTTTAGAGCATTAAGAATGAGGAATTTTAGAAGAGCCCTTTCAACTTGAAAAATAAAGTTTATTTAGGCATTTGGTGGAGGAGGAGAGAAGTAGCACAGGGCTTACATAATCAACTCATTGAGCTTATATTAAGTTCTGATCAAAAAGTATTTTTGATGTAGTTGGTGAAATATTCCTAGGGTTATAGTCCGTATTTATGATAACAGACAAGTTTCCTTCTTAATAATCACATAATTTTTGTTTATATATCTTCTCCTAGTGGGTCTAATTTTAGTATTACTTATGATGTTA
>NW_007732965.1:70817-82190 GCF_000696425.1 Galeopterus variegatus | reverse complement strand
AGGGTTATAGTCCGTATTTATGATAACAGACAAGTTTCCTTCTTAATAATCACATAATTTTTGTTTATATATCTTCTCCTAGTGGGTCTAATTTTAGTATTACTTATGATGTTATTGGTTCATGAGGTATTCAGGGTTCATCACACACTCCCATGACTACCATCAAAATTCTCTTTTTAAGACAAGGTTTTAATACAGATCACATTCTTCATGTGATACCCAACCCTAAAATAAAAATGTGGAGAGTAATGAGTATAAGAAAAAATCTGTTTACTTTCATTTTGAACCAAACAAAGGAAGTTTGAGCTCTGAATGCTTGGTTCATCCTTGAGAGAAATTTCATCACAGGCCCTATGAACACTGCGCAAACCTTCTTGACTCAATGGACAGAAGATAGCCATTAGAACAAATTAGAAATATCAGGATCTAAAATATTTACTGCTTTACACAGTGGCATTACAGTTGAAAGATGTTGCAGTGGGACAGTATTTTTACTTAAAAACTTCAGAAGATACCCAAAAGAAGAAATATTTCCTATCTTTGCAAAACAGTAATGTAATTTCCAGGAGAGAGAGAGAGAAAGAGAGAGAGAGAGAGAGAGAGAGAGAGATTAAGACTAGAAGGCAACATAAAAATGTGAACAGTGTTTGTCTCTGTGTGGTGGGATTATGGGTGATTTTTCACCTGCTTTTCCTACGTGTCCGTTTTCCCCAAATTTTCTGCAAAGATTACGCATTCCTTCTGATTAAAAAGTAAAAGAGGAAAACACATAGGCTTTTGTTTTAATGTAGAGACATGCTAACGATCCCCTCTCCCATAGGCAAGGCTTTGCCATGATGAACATCTGCCTGGACATAATCTTAGAGAAGCTGCCCCAGGATTTACTGGCTGCTGAAGGGAAACTGCTAGACCATCCTGAGCAGATTCTTCCAAGCTAAGAATCTGGGATTTCCAATGCATTCCTCAGGCATCTTTTGCTCTTAGGTCAACTGTAGGAACTTACTTTTGTGTCTTCAATGGAAGGCTCCCGGTTAATTTTATTCATTTACCCTTAAAAAAATTGTTTTTTGTTTGTGGGAAGAATGCTAACTCTAGTAGACGTCTTTGTAATCATGTCTCTTGCCCAAGGCTGATGCTCAATGAGCATGTAATGATTGTTACTGCCACTATCCATTCTGTTCTGTTTGACCACTGCCCATGACAAATGGTTGTCCAATATTATGAATATCACCTGTAATTGTACAGCCATAAAATTCCTCATTCAGGTAATAATAAGAATGGCCTCAGGTTAGTCATTATAGTCATTACATAACTATAACAGCATAATGTATAATATATCCTATTATAGTACAGAATAATTACAACACAAGTATGCAATTAAATATAGTTATGTAATTATGCAAATATATAAAACCATAGTTTTATATTTTGTGATAATGTTTAAGATAATTTAATTAGAATTTCATAGCCAATCTGTTTCAGTGATTAATTCAAAGTAAAAGTCTGTTCAGTTTAAAGAAGTCATCATTTTGGAATACTGTGTAAATGCATCCACTTAATAATCACTATTTGATTGAAAATACTAAGAGAAAGACAAAAATGATATTAAAAGCAAAAGCATCCTATCACATTTTAACTATATGTTTCCTAAGTGCAGTATAGTGCTGTGACAAAAGATATTACAGATTTTAACTTTCAAAAATAATGATTTGAGTGCACTCAGCAAAATAGTCATATATGAAATATTTATAGAAAACATTTTACCATCTAGGTCCATTATGTTAAAAATACTAGCAAGAAAATAAATAAATATGTGAGAGAAAACCAAAAAACTGAGAAATTAGGTACAGATTTTTCTCAAGGAAAGAAAAAAAGGAACAATCCCTAAAACTGTGGGGGCTTTTTTTGGTGCTTTTTTTGGGGGGGGTGTGATTTTTCTCAAGGAAAGAAAAAAAGGAACAATCCCTAAAACTGTGGGGGCTTTTTTTGGTGTTTTTTTTGGGGGGTGGGGTTTGTTGTTAAAAAAAAGTTCAGGTGAGGATAAGCTCCTGTTGGACAGTCATAAACTACCCATTCATTCTAAATTTAGAATACCAAGGAACACAAACCTGACATCAAGGTCAAAATAAATCCTGTATCTCTAACCTTAGCCACATTTTGAAAACACCAGAGAGATTATCAAATAAACTGTGTTCGTTCTTTCACAATTTCTCACTAAGTCCCATTCTGGCCACTGATGGAAAATGTCACTATGCTGTATTAACAGAGTCCTCCTACCCTTTCAAATTAATCTACTAAGATGTTTAGTGAACATGGACTGTATCATGCAAACACAATCCTCATCTATTGTCACAATTTTTGTGTTGATATTATTTGTTAACTCAATAGCATAGCAGAAAAGTTAGGGAAATACAAAACCCCCATATGATCCAATATTTCCTCCTAGTGCATTAGCTCATGCTCCCTCTCCAAAGAGTAATGTACAGACATAACACGATTCTTAGTCCTAACTCAAGTCGTAGCCCAAGGTATATCCGTAGATGTAATTGCTAATGGTGCCATCATTTTTGCCCTATCACCCTAAAGGACATCTGTTCAGTTATAAGACTGAGCTTCCTCCAGTCATCTTGGTTCAAGAGATCCAGCCGCAAGATGTCCTAAAATGTGTAACGTCATTCGCTTAAAATAATGCTCAAGTATCACTTACGTCCTTGCTAATTTCATGCAGCAACCTTCAGACTAAATACAATTTGACTTCCTTAGATAAAGCATCAAGAAAACTTAGGGTTTTAATAAAATAAAATAAGAAATGTCACCCCTACACCTATGTAAATTAGAGAAAACAAGGAGTAGAAGGGAGGAAATATAAAACACATTTTCTTTGATTAATACTTTTAAATAGCAAAGTAACTCTCCCAAGAATATTGCCCCTTTGAAGATAAAGTCCATTTGCATAAACTGGAGGGGCCTCTTTAATGCAGTTCTCATTATCTTGACTCCAAAGTGACTGATGTCAAGATCAAGGGAGTCAATCAGGGCAGATACACTCCAGGACACCGCAGAGAAATAAATCAGCCCATCCTCTCCAACGGGGAGAAACAGGGATTTGTGAATCCCTTTTCTAAAGCAGGAGGCCAAGTTCCATTATTGTAAGGACAGACTCTGATCCCTTAGAAGTCTCTCATTCTTTAAGATAATTGGGATGCCCTGCATCGGTTATCTAATAGGTGAATGAAGTTTGGAGATAAACCAGTCTTGACCATTTCTTGCCCTCTGAACACTCCTGGGACACCAACACCATTCGGCCATTTATCTTATTATGTTAAAGAGAAAAAATTAACCTTGAAGAAAATGAGATAGCCTCTTGGGTGTTAGCTGAATGTGGTATGGGTCTTCCTGTGAGGAGAGAAGGACAAAGAAAGGAGGAAGAATCATGCCATTCATTAGATCGTATGTGACAATTAACCCTTTGCCTATTTCAGCCATTTTTTCCCATCCACAGTTGCATTTTGGCCATGGAGTGTCTGCCCGTTGGCCTTTTCTTTTCTCAGCCTTAGTTATCCAATTTATTGCATGATGCAGCAGGTCTACCAGATCATCATAGGTGTGGACAAATTAAAAATGTCATCATTTGGTCTTTATTTCACAAGCTTGACCTAGTGCTGTTTTCACTTGCAAAATACAAATGTGAAAACTATAATTTATTACAGTACTAGCAATTCAAGATGTTTTCCTTGGATCCTGCGTGTGCAATCGGTTACCAACATTCCAGCCTGTTTTGCTTTAGTTGGCTACTAGTTTACTACCCTCAATTTCATTCTCTAAATCTGTGTTTAAAAACAATTTAACTACACTTTGATTCTGCTTGGAAAAGCAGTTATGAGTTTCCCTCACTATTGCACAGCAGCATATTGAATATGCTTTGCTAAATGTCATTTTAAGGCAGATGACAAGATGCAAATGACTGACTTTGTGATTCTCTAACTTTAACTTAGTTTAGTGATTCTTTAACTCTACACATACTATTTTATTAAATAGGTATCAGAGGCAGGGTCACTTTCGTAGTACATGAAGAGATTATTTTGACTAAAGACACTTGAGTGGCCTGGAAATTCTAGTCTCCTTGAAGTCGTGAAACATGTGGCTAGAACCATCAGCCTTCCTGCTCTATGAGCATCCCCTACTGGACAATAGCTCAGATTGTGGTGCTGCCAAACTAGAAGCATCTGTTTTCTCTCCCTGTTATGGAGAGGACATTTTACTGTTCTCTTTAAAAGCAAATTATATCACTTTTTTCTTAATATTGAATAGTTGAAACAGATACACCACATACACCCTAGAAAACTATATTGATCTTCCTAAATTGGAAACAGTATTATGTTTACTCAATATTTCAATTAAAAGCCTTCAATTTAATCTATTCTCCCATTCAAGGGTGTGTTCTGTGTATAATAATCAAAGGATGTCTTTAGTTTTAATAAACGTAGCTCAAAATTCTAATAGCTATTAGAAAAAAATGTTGCAATAGATTAACTAGAAAAATAGAAATAAAGATATTTTTGTTTGGTTCGGTTGTCTCTCCTTTTAACAAATAATTGTAAGATATAACCTTATCTTAATTTATTACTTCCTGTGGGTCTCAGGGCTTTAATTACATCTAAGTTGATGTAGTTTTCATTCTCAGCTACTATTTAAAAATAAATTAATTTTGTTATATGAATGTTATTAAAATAAAAAAAATTAAAAGCCAAAAAAGATGGCTCAGTATACAAAACAGTACAGTATACCTAACATCATATGGGAAATACACTTATCACCAGCTACTGAATGTGACTATTTTCTTCTACTGCAAACATCTAACTATACTGTAGAATTTTTTCCTCCAAAAAATGGCAAGATCAAAAATCAAAAATTCATTATTTACCAGTACCCGAACAATGCATTTTCCTTTTTTAAGATAAAGTTTAAATAAGTGCTTTTTTAAATTGCTGGTGAAAGACAGATTGTCAGCTCTGGGCGTTTTAAGTGCCCTATTTATATACAAGCCCAACCAACAACCAAACTTAGCCACACCATGTTGAGAAAGTTTTATTTACTAACCATATCTCCATTAGATTTTGGGCCCACAAAAGCTCTTTAAAGAGAGATTTAACAAGGGATGCCCAACTTGGTTTAAGATAAATAGACCCAAATCTTTTTCCCACATGCCACAAAAACATTAGAAGAGATGGTTTGTTATAGGTTACACTCCACTTCAGTTTTGTTACCTAAAGATTAAGATGTGAGGAGTTAAAAGCTTATTACCAATGTTCTAGGTCAGCGTTCAGTGTTTCAAAAAGTCTGTTCCATAGAACAGTAACATTTTTTAAACGTCATGGGTTTTTTATTTTTTTTATTTTTTTTTATTTTTGTCACGTTAATGTAAATAAGATGCTTTGTTGCAGGATTTCTCAGAGCCACTAATTTGGGTGTCTCCACAAGGCTTATGTATAATGCAAAGTTTCCAGAACTCGTCAGACCAGAAAACATCTTAACATCTTTCTGGACTGACATTTCAAAACACACAGTTTGAAAAATTCTCTCTTAAGTCACCCTGCCTTTCTCTTCAGGGTGCTTTTAAGAAAAGTGACATTTCATTCTTTTCCAATCTGCAGCTAACACAGTGAGCACCAACTATGTGAATGGACCTGAAATACGCTGTTTTCTCTAAAGCTCATTCATCATTAACCCCATGAGACAAGTATTGTTAACTTTGTCTCATAGATGAGGAACTTGAGACTCAGAGCTTCAGAGGTCTCAGGACAAGTGAAGTGTCCAAGCCAGGTCTCCCTGCTGGGTCCACCCTCTTTCCCTCATACTGTGTTACACACCTTTTTGGTGACACTCTTTATTGGCTTCTCTGGTATGTCTGGGTCATGTAATTTAATGGGGATAAACAAGGCCAAACCTCCACGGGCAGTCCTGATGGTTTGATCTTTGACCACTACAGACCATGTTAACTTGAGGTCTATGTAGTGTGGAAAAATTACACATTTGATGCTAATTTTATTTAGAACACTATCCATTCCAAAGCACTGCAATTTATAACACAGAGTAGGATGGAGGATGCACAAATGCCAAAACACTACAAAGATAAATTTGGAAATAACCAAAAAGAATTTATGTTAAAGAGCAGTTGGAGGTCGACATTCATGTTAGAGGTGGTCTATGTTTTCTTCCCCCTTACTTACATGCCAAGTACTACCAAGCCAGAAACCACAAAGCAACCCTTTCTGTCTCACAATAACAAGACCTTAATAGTCCATGGGAAAAAAATCAACACATAATTTTGTTTTACACTGCTCACTAAAGTACCTCTACTCTTTGGTTCTAAAAAGTATATGAAATCAAGAACAGCAATACAAAGTGACCCAAAAACACATCAGAAAAATTTTGGCAAAACATATATTCCAACTTCTGGATTATCTTCTGCTAGCATTAATTGAGATATATTAAACACTTAAATTACAGAGATTTTTTTTTTTCTCTCAGGAAGTAAAAGGTAATCCTCTTATGCAGACAATGAGTTTAGTGCACAGATTGATCTCAACAGTTTTCCATGTCTTATATCTCCTGAATGTATTGTTTCAGACACTGTCTCTCCGTCATTAATCATATAGGTTCCATTCATAGTTAGGAAAAGACCTTCTATGCATGTGTAAGTACTGCAAACCAAATGAAATTAGCATTTTTCTTAGAATTTTCCAAGGCAGGAGAATTCCACAAGAGTCATTCAGAAATAAATAAGCAATAATCAAATATCTAATAATAGTAGTGATTCCCTATAATTCCTATTGGAAAACCATAATCACATAATATAAGATCACACAGAATTATGCCTTTCTTTCTGAGTAAGGAGAGGCAAATTCCCTAAAGGACATTAAACAACTCTGTTATCAAACCTGATAGATCTTTTAACAGGAAAAAAAGTCACAGTGTAAAAACATGCTAATTATATTGCTCTATGTCTTGTTTGCAAAATTAGTTACTTGATCCTATCTTTGTTCAGCATTAGAGAGCAATTTTTCCCCAAATAATTGCAATTTCTCTTCTCTAGAAAGAATTAATGTACAATATATATTAAGCCACATTTTCTTAGAATGAGTGATACATTAGCAATTTTACCTTGGTGAAAATAGAAAGCGAGCTGCCTCTCATTTTTGGAACAGCAAAAAGAATACAAAAAGAACCTAATTCAAGAACAGGAACATGGACACAGAATCCTTCAAACATTAAAGAAATGTCTGAAGGAAATTGTGCCACAAGAGATGGATTGGATAAATAGTTATGCTAACAGACACATTTTCAGCATCAGTCTGCAAAGGAAAGAAAACGTTTAGAGATACCGGTTTCCGGCCAAAACAAAAATAAAATGTCCTAATACTCTTATCATGCAATCTATGAACAGTTTGGGATATGATTTACAAATACTTGAGTTTCATAAGTGCACATTTCAGCCTATGCATCTTGGCATATTATTGCCAGTGATCAATCTTCACTGTCTATTCAAAGGCTAAAATGCACTTCGGCTAACATCTAGCATTCAGGAATATGAACTATGAATAAAAAGCTCCTGGGTTTCCATCAGATAAGGGAGCTCTTGCAGAAAGGGTCGAGAAACAGGCAGCAATGTGCTGTCTCGAACTGAACCAGCAGGGCTGCGCTCTGAACATGGTACCCCATTCTACAATCACTGCCTCTAGGCCTTTCTCGAGGATGCTCAGACCATTTGATAAAACACCAGTGTTTGATTCAGTAAATCTTAATTTAAGGTATAAAATTACCCATGGAAGAATATCTTATACACGTCATGATGGAATTTGTGTCCTCCCTTACATACGTGTGAGAATATGATTTTTCTTGATAAAGTTTGGATAGTTTGGATTATCCCTTCACCCTAGATAGTTATAATTAACAAGTACATAAAAAATACTTACTTTTAGTCAACCATAGCCGCAGAAGAAATATACTACCAACCAAATCAATGGTAACCTATTTAAATCAAAGGAAAACTAGGCTTCTCATTATCCTAAGCGTTGTAAGCACAACACAGACCATAAATCCATCATGCTAAGCACTAGTCTTTGTTGCGACCATGCTTGCACAAAACTGGCTAGAAACAACGTTGCAGTAAAACCATAAACTGACAAAGGCTTTACCTTTAGTGTGAAAATCTCCAAGAATATCGGGCACTGTCTGATTAAGAGAACTTTCTTGGGTAGGAGAACTTTCAATACATTTCTAAAGCATTCTTGATGAGAGCCTTTGGTTATAATGATTTTATTTCCTCTCTGCCTCTTGAATCATTCCAATTGGATTATTTAGATCCTCTGCAGAATTTACCATTGACCCTCGTGGCATTGCTTCTCAGCCATATCTTACTAGAAAAGCCAGTGGACATTTCTCAATTTTGAAAATTGTAATGAGGTCATGGTACCTTAAATCTCTCTGTTTCTTTTTTTTTTTTTTTCCTTTTTGTCTTTTTTCGTGACCGGAACGGATCGCAACCCTCAGTGTCGCGCCCGTACCGACCGGCAAGGGAACGCAACCCTCGGGGTCGCGCCCACACCTTGCTCAGCCAGTGAGCGGTCGATCTGTATGTGGGATCCGAACCCTCAGTGGGAACGCCACCGCACTCCCAAGTGGGGGACTGTAGCAGTGCGCCACCGACCAGCAAGGGAACGCAACCCTCGGGGTCGCGCCCACACCTTGCTCAGCCAGTGAGCGGTCGGTCTGTATGTGGGATCCGAACCCTCAGTGGGAGCGCCGCCGCACTCCCAAGTGGGGGACTGTAGCAGTGCGCCACCGGGCCGGCCCTGAATCTCTCTGTTTCTCATGTCTTAGTTTACACTCATTATCTATCCCATGGTGAGAGAGGAAAATGTATTCATTTGGAAGTTGTTATAATATTTAGAAAAGAAAATCCCCAGAACTCCAAATTAATGATTTCTTCCCTGAGGTTAGGCCAGCATCTATCAACTAATTTTATGTATTAATGGTGTTTAAAAGTTATTTTTCAATGTAACTCTTCTGTGAACTGTATCTTTAATTTAGCTGCTCCTACTTACTAGTTTTAATTTATGTAAGAGAATGCAGGCTTAGAAGAAGTACAATTAAATCTCTTTTAAAGTAGATTATAATTGAAACTTCCATTATGTTAAACTGCCTTTCCTGTACTTTTTCTAAGTCAGTGATGTTTTAATTTATTTCACTGGAAAATGGTTTGTGCCAGGTAGCTAACAACAGTCCAAGTGTCCCACGGAAAGATATTTACTCGTCTTAACCTTTTTTTTGCAACTGTTAGGGTCCTTGTCATTTTGACTTCCTTTCAGCTAGTGACCTCTGCCCTGCTCCAATTTAAAGGCAAACTGAAAAACATTTCCCCTGAATGTATGCTTCTTCCAGTTTTTCAGTGGAAGCAGTAGGACTTAGTAGTCTAACCAATTACCTCCTATTTGAAAGGACGTGTGAGGTAGGTAATTGTGTATTGAATAAAGGAGATTTAGAAAGAAGTAAACAGGAAAAAATGATCTGCCGACTGTAAGTGAAGCCAGAATTCATTATTAATATAAGAAAAAGAAAATTATTAGAGATAATAAACAAAAAATCATGAGTCAGCTTTCACCAGCAATACATGGGGACATATGTGAGAATATTTCTAAAACAATTGAGTTAAAAATGTGACTGGATTGGAGTTAAGCAAACAGCTTCTGTACATGTGCACATTATTCATAAAATTTCAGCTTTCACCAGCAATACATGGGGACATATGTGAGAATATTTCTAAAACAATTGAGTTAAAATTGTGGATTGGAGTTAAGCAAACAGCTTCTGTACATGTGCACATTATTCATAAAATTTCTATGTAACTACACCAGAAATGGGACATTCATTATTTAGAGTGTACAGATGGGGCGTTCATTATTTAGATGTTTACAAAAGCATTCTCTGTGTCACTGGTCAAACTGAGATGTGACTAAATATAATCAGCTTTATATAATAACATTTTCCCTTGACCATGTCTTGCTCTCTGAGGATCTGATCCTTTATAGTGTTGCTTTTGAAACCCTATTTTTTATTTTCTTTGTTGATAACAAAGTGAGAGAATTAGTAAGGGAGTAATATCAAAATGGTGACTAGAAAAATCGTACTCTAATATATACATATACACATAGATAGTGTGTATACATACATACATACATAAGATCAAATATCTATTTATAGTCATTTTCATTCAATTTTCAAATTATACAGGCTGTTTGTGGGGTTTCCATGTTTTTAGTTAGCTTATAAAGGGAAATCGGATAGCCATCTTACTCCACACATTACATTATGGAAAAATTCTATAAAGTAAAAAGGGTATCTAGCCAAACTTTATACTAGATAATGTGAAAAGTTTATTGGGTAAAGACTACAGTGATATTTATTACAAGAGACCACACCTCAACATACAATGAAGGAAAATGTCTCCCTTGTGAGAAAACATAATAAAATACGTCCATCTAACTAACCGTGAAACCCTGAAGAAATACACAGCTTCCCCTCTACTTCCCTTTTTGGATTCCTGTTCATTTTGAGTGAGGCTATTTTAGGTCATTAATTAACCTTCAGGTCCTTGAGGTCACCTCCTTGGATCTGTTCTCCATATACTAAAAAGATTTACTCCATAGTGAATATCAAAGATACCTAAATATTGACTATGTTGCCAAAATAATGATGTCTTATATCTACTAAAATGCCTGCAGTTGTAAAAAATGAAAGAATACAAAATTCACTAATGTAATTTTGTATAACACAGGTGTTTTTTACCCCAGTATAGAAATTTCTTGCCATCAATGGGAGTTCTATGATAGTATTAATTATAATTTTAAAATATTGTTATAAATTAAGTCTATACCATTGAATATCTGCTGTTTCAAGAATCTGAAACTCACCTGTGCTTTTGCAAGCAAATATATGTAAAGGGAACCAACATGACCAGTGAGTTGAGGAGGTTTATTTGAATGGAATCTACTTAACTCAGTTGTACTACTGACCAGCTTAAATACTGAACAGCTATTGCCTGTGCTGGAAAGTGTGTTGACTTAGGAAATGTGTATACACAGAAATAACATTAACAAAGCTACATTAGGAATTTTTATAGGATTGGAAAGCATAAATGTTTATTAACTATATTAAGTCATAGGACATTTGGAAAATTCAACCATTAATAGTTACAAAAATAAGAACTCTCAAAATACTGTTATATCTGTGCCCATCATGTAGTACCTTACATACTTTAACTATTAATTTTGTATATATACACACACACACACACACACACACACACACACA
>NW_007732965.1:2713-69817 GCF_000696425.1 Galeopterus variegatus | reverse complement strand
ATGTGACTGGATTGGAGTTAAGCAAACAGCTTCTGTACATGTGCACATTATTCATAAAATTTCTATGTAACTACACCAGAAATGGGACATTCATTATTTAGAGTGTACAGATGGGGCGTTCATTATTTAGATGTTTACAAAAGCATTCTCTGTGTCACTGGTCAAACTGAGATGTGACTAAATATAATCAGCTTTATATAATAACATTTTCCCTTGACCATGTCTTGCTCTCTGAGGATCTGATCCTTTATAGTGTTGCTTTTGAAACCCTATTTTTTATTTTCTTTGTTGATAACAAAGTGAGAGAATTAGTAAGGGAGTAATATCAAAATGGTGACTAGAAAAATCGTACTCTAATATATACATATACACATAGATAGTGTGTATACATACATACATACATAAGATCAAATATCTATTTATAGTCATTTTCATTCAATTTTCAAATTATACAGGCTGTTTGTGGGGTTTCCATGTTTTTAGTTAGCTTATAAAGGGAAATCGGATAGCCATCTTACTCCACACATTACATTATGGAAAAATTCTATAAAGTAAAAAGGGTATCTAGCCAAACTTTATACTAGATAATGTGAAAAGTTTATTGGGTAAAGACTACAGTGATATTTATTACAAGAGACCACACCTCAACATACAATGAAGGAAAATGTCTCCCTTGTGAGAAAACATAATAAAATACGTCCATCTAACTAACCGTGAAACCCTGAAGAAATACACAGCTTCCCCTCTACTTCCCTTTTTGGATTCCTGTTCATTTTGAGTGAGGCTATTTTAGGTCATTAATTAACCTTCAGGTCCTTGAGGTCACCTCCTTGGATCTGTTCTCCATATACTAAAAAGATTTACTCCATAGTGAATATCAAAGATACCTAAATATTGACTATGTTGCCAAAATAATGATGTCTTATATCTACTAAAATGCCTGCAGTTGTAAAAAATGAAAGAATACAAAATTCACTAATGTAATTTTGTATAACACAGGTGTTTTTTACCCCAGTATAGAAATTTCTTGCCATCAATGGGAGTTCTATGATAGTATTAATTATAATTTTAAAATATTGTTATAAATTAAGTCTATACCATTGAATATCTGCTGTTTCAAGAATCTGAAACTCACCTGTGCTTTTGCAAGCAAATATATGTAAAGGGAACCAACATGACCAGTGAGTTGAGGAGGTTTATTTGAATGGAATCTACTTAACTCAGTTGTACTACTGACCAGCTTAAATACTGAACAGCTATTGCCTGTGCTGGAAAGTGTGTTGACTTAGGAAATGTGTATACACAGAAATAACATTAACAAAGCTACATTAGGAATTTTTATAGGATTGGAAAGCATAAATGTTTATTAACTATATTAAGTCATAGGACATTTGGAAAATTCAACCATTAATAGTTACAAAAATAAGAACTCTCAAAATACTGTTATATCTGTGCCCATCATGTAGTACCTTACATACTTTAACTATTAATTTTGTATATATACACACACACACACACACACACACACACACACATATATATATATATGTGAGTTATTCTCTTCTTACTAGATTAAAAGCTTACTGGTGCCATGCAGGATCATGCTCAACATTTAAAACAATATCCTGTACATGGCAGATGTGTGATTAACAATTAAAGAAAGAAATGAAGGCTTACATTAGCTCCATTGACTTATTTTATAAGGATTTTTACATATAAAGGATAGAGGATTCTAACTGCTTTTTTAAACACAGTTTTTCTATTACAATGAACAGAAGAGAGGAAAAGCTTCCATATAGATATTGAGAGACAGTTAAAACTACAGAATCCACTGGCCAGGTTAAGGAGACTTCAGCTAACCATGAAGAATTTATGGCAAGGTATATATTTAAATTTATATGTTTTATATACACTAAGAGGGAAAGCGAATAAACATATATTTAAATTTTAAAAATTAATATGTAAAGTAAATTTCACATCAAGTATGAAAAGTAAGCATTGAAGACCTAGAGATTGCATAAATGACATTTGGTAATCTTCTAAGCCATGACCACAAGCTGTAAGATTTACAAACTGAAGTGAAACAGAAGAATTAAAGATGCTGAGGAATTTATTTAACATGAAGAAAAAAAGCAGGGCATAAATGTGAAGCCATTCATACAATGACTTCCTGACTGTTCCAAGTTTTCATTTTTCATTTTGGCCTTTGCTTTCCACAAGTGCTAGCACATTCTTGTCTAAAGGGTTGGGGGGAATAAGGAAGACTTGGTTGAAAATGTAGCATAGTGCTAATGCCTCTCTGATTTGAAGATGAAAGAACTATATTTTGAATTTATATTCAATAATCTATGAGTTGGATCTGAGTCTCTGTTAAAGCATTACCTTAAAGGGTTGGGGGGAATAAGGAAGACTTGGTTGAAAATGTAGCATAGTGCTAATGCCTCTCGGATTTGAAGATGAAAGAACTATATTTTGAATTTATATTCAATAATCTATGAGTTGGATCTGAGTCTCTGTTAAAGCATTACCTCAAGTTGGCTGTTAAGACTCTAAGTCGGTCTCTCAACCTCTCTGGATTTAGACTGAAATTGAAATCTGAACTCTACCGTTTTTCAGATGTAGGACTTTGGGCAACTACTTCACCACTATGAAGACTCCATTCTTTCACTTATAAATAAGAGATGATGATTAAACAATACACATAAATTATGAGGCTTGGTGTTTGGCAATTAATTAGCTTTCAATATGTACTACTTTTTATTGTTGTTATTGTCATTATTTAACATCCCTGTCAATGATAAAACTTTGTCATTCTATACATTTTTAATAGTGCCTAAACTTTAAATATTGGATGGAACACATTAACTATTTTTGCATATATATTTTTGCATATGACTAATTTAGTTGGGTTATTTTCATTCCTGAGGAACATCAAAAACTCTGTCAGCATAGAATGTGTTTCTCCCATCTCCCTCCCTTTAGGAGGAAATCTATTTGCCAATTCTGGTTCATAAATAGTAAATCAGAATTCACTTAACATTTTTTTTAAACACTCAACAAGCCATTTTTTTTTTTGCCAGTTAAAATTTTGAAAGACATCATATGAACATAAAAGCAAAAAAGAATATTTAAAACTAAGATGGTCACTTAATATTTGTTTGTCTGACTGATAGCTATCAATAAAGCCATGGATATATATCATCTTTACATGTCAGATTGGGTGAGCAAAGCATAACCTTTCAAAGAAGGTCAACGTTAACACTTGCAATTCACAAATGAGGAAACTGAAGCAGACAGACAACACGCTGAAATCCTATAGGTGGCCAAGAACAAGAAAAGATGGACTCTTCTGATCCTGACTCCATCACACAGGCCAACCTAGTTGGGAAGGCTGCTTCTCTCAGGTCAGTGACTATGGCAGTGATATGGTTAGACACACGATGGAGCACAGAGCACACTGCAAAATGAAACTTCATTTTCTGAGTTTTCCAGCAAAACACCAGTAAATTTTGTAGCTGGAGAACTGCTGTTTGCCTGTATCTTTTTATTTCCATGTACTCCAGCTAACCCTTCTAAAGGTTGTGGTAAGCCACTGTGAGGGTGGAGGACAGTTTCTCCTCCATTAATTATCTTCAAACAAAGGCTCAATCACATTTTATTCAACAACCAGAAAAGTGGTAGGACCTTGAAGAGGGAAAGCAACAAGGAAAAGAAAACCACATGAAACTGAATAGAAAGAAGCATGTCAAAGAAGAAAGTATTTTCATTCAAATTTCAAATGTTTAAAATCAAGAGAAATGATTAAACAGAAGATTGGCTTCAGAACATAACTTTATGGGGGAAATTTTCTATGATACCACCAGGAAAAGTGTATAAAAGGAAAAGACTCTCAAAAATAGACATATTTGACTACATATAGACATATATATGTACACATTCATTGTGTGTGTGTTTACTTCATAAGCCAGTGTCCTTTGTGTGGGAAATAAGGTTCCAAGATATTGAAGAATAATCAATCTATATCTTAACTTTTAGGCTGGCCAGTTGGCTCAGTTGGTTAGAGTGCAGCCTTCTAATGCCAAGGTCAAGGATTTGGATCCCCATGCTGGCCAGCTGCCCCCCTCAAAAAGAAATAAACAAAAAGTATATCTTAACTTTTAGGATTGTAATCTTACATTTAAAATTAGGAGACGTGTCATTTAAAATTTGATACTTTTTCAAAGGAAAAGCACAATTATTAGGACACAGCTCACCGAAAGATGTCTTTAACTCATTTAAAAGGTAGCAGTTGATGTGTTAATCAAGGCCCTTTTAGTAGTTTATGATAGTTTTGATAAGAAGTTTGTAGTTGTCAATAAAATTAACAAAAACTGTTCTGCAATCCTTATGAGTTAGATATTTCTACTTTTATTTTAGAGTAAACAAAACTCAAAAATTTTAAAAAGTTCCATAAATGCACGCTTATTAACATAAATTATACTTAGAAATCTTAACCCCTAATATCTCAAATTTTGATGCCTCCAGCTTGTAACAAGCAGAGTTGAAATGAAACAATTAAAAATTGGGTTTCTGCCTATGATATCCTTTCTTTTTAATGAGTAAAAAAATACAACAGCCTGATCAGTCTTCTTGTAAGAAACAAACAAGCTCTTCAATAAATTTTACCACTGTCCTAAAACACACACAAAAATAAACTGTTATAATTGTCAGTGGAAGTTATTTCTCAAAGTAACCCAGGGAACAACAGAGAACATGCAACTGCAGTGTGGAAATGGAAAGATCCTTTCTACTTTTAGTCCTCAGGAGGACTACGGACAATATGTCAACCCCTTTGCTGAATTCTGGGCTGTACACAGAGGTAGCAATGTTTATTGGAAAGAACGTAACACTGGATGTGAAGTTTGACCACAGTTCAGCAACTTAGAAGCTACAAGATCTTGAGCAAGCCCAATATAGGTTTTGTGCTTTATATATATATATATATATTTTACCATGGCAACGCAATTCACACTGTACTTTCATCTTATGTTTGACTGTCCATTTCATTAAGAGACTATAAGTTTGGAAGGACATGTGGCTACTTCATTTATCTTAGTATTCTATGGTTGTCTTCTCAGTCCTTGGCACAAGTCCCAGGAACATGATAACTGTTCAGAATAAATTTACTGAATTGGTCTGAACTATTACTGTTTAATAGTCTAAACAACAGTAAAAGAAGATTAGACGAGGGCCACTGGCCAATTTACACACTGCCCTGTGTTAATGTCCCCCCAAAACTTAATTCCCACGATAACTGTTGAGGGTGAGAAATCCTATTACAGTAATTGAAAGATGGGACCTTGAAGAGGTGATTAGATTGTAGGACCATGACATAGTGAATGGATTAATAATGGTGGGGTCATGGGAAGCTTTGGGGGGCTTTAAAAGGAGAGGGAATAAGGACGTTAGTCCCTCTCTGCTCCACCATTTTGCAACGTGACACCCTGCATCACTGTCACCACCACCAAGATGTGTTCCCTGCACTGTGGACTTCCCAGCCTCTGAAACTGGAAGCAATAAATTTTGTTAATAAATTTCATTTTCAAGATATTTTGTCATAAGCTACAGAAACAGACTATTACACACAATCTGTACACTCATAAATGTACAGGAAATTAAATATTAGTATATGTGCAAAGAAAACTTGGAATAATGTCTTCTGCAGGACAAATTTAACTAGTAAGTTTAATTATGAGGACTGTTTTGACACAGCTTGCCATTTTAAATATCTACTTGAAATTACATGATTTCCTTAACTATGGTTATTTGGCATTTGCAAAAAAAAAAAAAAAAGAAAAAATAGAATTTCACAAGAATTATATCTTCTATCAGAAACAAGATTGCACCATTTTAATACCTATATTCCAGGGTCTTCCTTTAAGATAACTAAGGAATACTTTTTCCTTAAAAAATCTTAAGGAGATCTCTATTTCTGAATTAACTGTCACCTCATGATTAATTTCCTTTCAAACTTTAGTCATTTTCTACTTTCTAACATTTTCAACAAAACATCAATACCAAAAGAAACAGATCTTTAAGAAAAAAAAAAAAAAACTATTTCTGCCACAAGCATATTTTCTCCAGAGAATATGGGTATTTCTCAATATTACATATATATTTATTCTTTAAAAGTTATCATCAAAATGAATTTTCTTAGAATTGATACTACTCCATTTTAAAAATCAATATGAGGCACTGGTGGTGGTTGGTGTATGCATGTGTGCGTGCGCACGTGTGTGTGTCTATGTGTTGTGTGCCAGCCCTCAGAAAAATCAACTCTAAACATACATGTAAAAGAAAAAAAAAAAAAGAAAAATTAATCATATGGGAAGAACTAGAGAATACAATAATGAATCTGAAAATAGATACAATGATTGAATATTTAAGTACATTCATGTAAAGAACTGATGATAAGCGTAAGAAGATCAAAAGCACTCTGTTGCTGATTGTTTAATTGCCCTTAAACAAAATGCAAAATCCATGCAGATCATAGGTCAGTTAATACGACTTAAAATTCATATGTTCTGAAAATAGATACAATGATTGAATATTTAAGTACATTCATGTAAAGAACTGATGATAAGCATAAGAAGATCAAAAGCACTCTGTTGCTGATTGTTTAATTGCCCTTAAACAAAATGCAAAATCCATGCAGGTCATAGGTCAGTTAATACGACTTAAAATTCATATGTGGCAAGGTCATTATATTATAAGGTCACATAGGGTCATTATAAATATCTACATTATGATTGCAAATTAAGTTGTAAAAATTGTGCAGGTTAAAAGAATTTACATTTTTAGGTTTTAATTTCCTTTTCTTTAACCGTGTAATTCTTTTTATCTAAATTTTTTTAAAAAAGCAATCAGACTTAAGGACCTTATTTGTAAATTCTATCAAAGTGGAATATGCAATAATTTGCTCAAAAAGTCCTAGTCTATTGAAAAGCAATTGTTCTATTAGTTTTAGGCAAAGGATATTTCCTTTGAGATAGATTGCCATTTATTCAGTATAGGTCCTATGGACTGCTCCAAAGGCCAAGAGATGTCAGAGGATAGAGCTGTATCTTGGCACGTACGGCAGTAGCACACATCAACTAGATGCTCAGTGTGATTTAATTTAACTTTCTCATGGATTAAGTCCATGGACAAATCTTCTTGAAGTTTTAAACTGTGCACGTGTCTGTGATTAATTAAGAAGCTCAAATCTAGGACACCTAATTTTAAAATTTGGGTTTTCAAATACATTTATCCCTGCACAAGTACTTTGACTTCTGAAAGTTGCTGTTAATTCTGATGGAAATTCAGGCAAAAGCTCTCACTGAAAATCAAGTTCCTAAGTTGCAGCCTATATTTTTAAATCTTCTGCTTCTTTTCAAATGTATTTCATTAATTTTAAAGCTTTAACACTATTAGGAATGTAATAATAACTTAAATATGAATTTAAAAATTTAAAAAATTTTAAAGATATTAATTATAAAAGAAAATTTTTTTAAAAAATATTTTGAACTTTAATAGAAAGGGTAAAATATTAGAAACAATTCTTGAAGTGGCTAACTATGTTAGTCACCACCTTTTTATGAAAACAAAAGAAAACTAGAATATTTTCACCCCAAAAAACAAAAAAAATATTTTTTTCTTCATCAATGAATTCACTGAAAGATTTAGAGATTTGGCAAGATGAAGAAAATCACATTAAAATACATACATGAACCAAAAAAGGCGGCTTGAATTAAAATGAGAGCTTTTCAGCTAAGTTAGGGCTAAAATGATGCACAATAATTGTTATGAGCTTCTATAACAAAGTAGTAGAAAACTAACTAAAAATGTCTGATTAGCAAATAATGATATTCTCAAATCTTTATTAAACCACAAAGAACAACAGCTCTGCTTCATATCCTCAATATTTCTTTTTCACTTCCCCAAGGCCAAAATGTCATCTTTTTTTGTAAAACAAAATCAAAGCCAAATGGTAAAAATGCAAAGATTTGGTTAAACAAACAGTCAGAGTCTCAGTGGTTTTATCTGCAGCATCCCCAGCAACCAAACAAAGCCCAGATATTGTCCATCTCTTTGACAGACAAAGAGCCTCTGAGGTCCGGAGTGACATGCCTGAAGGCTGGCACGTGATTGGGTTAATTAAATTAAATAGCAGGAAACAGCTTTTCCATATGCCACTGCCTGGCCACACACAAACTGTAACAGTAAATCTTTTATACTAGTCAGAGAAAAATGTAACCATTAAAAAATATACAGTATCAACATACCATCCAAGAAGGAGAAGTGGCATATCCATGTAGCATCCCTGGGCCTGGACTTTAATGCCAAATGTCTAAGAACTTCCTAATTCACATTAGGAGACATCCAAAAGTCCATGGTAATTAAAGACGATGAAAAAAAAAACCCAATGTTCACAAAAACTTTAACTTAAGCCACTATTCTGGTTGCTTTAAGGACATATTTCTACACCAAATAAAACCAAAACCTCAATTCTCCTGAATCAAATTTAAAATAAAATACGTTGCTCATTTTCCACCATTTTTATACCCTCTCTTCCCATTACCTAACTGAAGATTAAGAGCTAAACTGAAAAAAAGACATAAAATCCTTTGAAATCTTTTGAGAAAACTCTCCTCCCAGACCCTCCACAATTTCTCATCGAAGAGCATAATTTTCTCTTAGTTTGTCACTGCAGTTCTAGTCTTTTGTTCAAGACAAATTTATTGTAAACACACCTACGCTTTCATATATCTAGAAGAATTTCCCTGGGTTGGTAGGTGTCGCTCATTTTTATCGATTATTGGCATTGACTTCTAATATAAAGAATAATAACTAACATAATAATTGTCATCATGGATGAAGAAACCAGTGACTAAGCATTGCGTTAAAAAAGTAAAGGCAAGAAACCTGCTTAACAGGGATCCTGCAATAGAAGATTGAAGGCAATCTTAAGAGATACAGAAAATGTAGAATTATTGCAGGCCATGACTTATTTATTTAAAAATAAACATTAAATACATATTGCAATACACAAATGTAGATGGTACTCAGTATTTTGTAAAAATTATGTTTATGGTAGTCAATATTCAGATCTTATAAATGTTCTGTTATCCATGCTATTCATACTGAACTTAAAATTTTTCATTACATTTGTTATTTCTTACTATATGAAAGAGTGAGTTGAATTAAAACATTTAGTACAATTATTAACTATAAAAACACACCCAGTTCACGGGGGTTCAATGTTACTCATGGAAAGAAAGGCAGGCAGGAAAGTGAAAGAAAAAACAAAAGAAAGAGAGAAAGACAGAGAGAAATAAAGTGAGAGAGAAAGAAGGGAGAGAGAGAGAAATAAAGAGAAAAAAGGAAGCAAGGAAGGTAGGAAGCAGAACAGAGAGAAAGAAAGAAAGGACCGAGGAAGAGGAAGGAAGAAAGAAAAGAATACTAATTATTTGAGATTGGAAAGCTTTTTGAAAATTATGTGGTATTATTGCTTTCATTTGGTTTATTCCATATAATTAAAGGATTCCAGTCAGTGCATATTTGTGTACATACAAGCAATCGTTAATGCTTGTCTCCCCATACTGCCTTTGAAATCAATATTTGAATGTAAAGATAATTGAAATCCAAGAAATTCAAAGCCTCAGAGAAAATGGCCAAGACACAGTGAAGAATTGACTTGGGAGGAGGTAGTAAGTGACCAGCTTCTAATGTGAAGACAGAACTAAGAGTGAGCTGAAGCTGAAGCTCTTTCCTCCCAAAATGGCTATATTTATCTCTTCACACCTTTATTGAATCCCATCCTTCCCCTGCATCCTCATTCCTGCCCCAGGGCCCTAAGATATGATTGATTACTCCCTGGGGTCATCCATCCCTTTAAACATTCCAAGCATTCAGTAGAGACGCAGAGAACTAACAAACTAGTAAGGGAAAGAGAACCCGTTTTAAGGATAAAGGCTACTCTAGGCCTGCCCTAACAAAACTTAAAAAGAAGCCTTTAAGTTTCAAATGATGAATGTTCTTTAAAGAAAGACAACAAATTAAAATTGTCTGGCATCTAATGAAAATTTACTAGACATTAAAAAGGAGCAAGAAATCACGAACCAAATTCAAGAGAAAAATTAAGCACTAGTAGCAGACCCAGGAATGGCAGAGACAGAATTTGCAGAAAAGGACTTTAAAATCAATGTTATAAATATGCTCAAAGATTTAAAGAAAAACATGAGTATATAGAAGAGATAAATGGAAAATATATAAAAGAACCAAATGAAATTTTTATATATAAAAAATATAATATCTTAAATGAAAAAATACTGGATGTGATTAACAAAAGTTTATGCACTAGGAAGAAAAGATGTGGATAGCAGTACTATCCTAAATGAATCAATGTGCAGTATATGCATGTATTGAAACAACACACTGTATCCCACAAAAGAATATAAATAAAATTGAAAAAAAGAAAAAGAAACATGAAGAGCAAAAGGAATAGGAAAAAATGTATAGAAACTTATAGACCTGTGAGACAATATCAAGCAGTCTACCCTAAATGTAAGTGGAGTTCCAAAAGAAAGGGAGAGAGAATAATAGGCAGAAAAAAAAAATAGGAAAACTAACACTTGATATTTTCTGAAATTTTAAAACGTACAAACCCACAGATAGAACAAGCTAAATGAATCAAAGCAGGATATACACAAAAAACTGCATTAAGGCACATCATAATAAAGTTTCTGAAAAAAAGTAATTACAAGAAAACTTTACAAACAAGCAGAAAAATAAAATACCACCTGATTTTAAGACTTACTATATAACAACAGTAATCACAATTCTATAGTATTGGTGTGAAGTTATAGAGAGCAATAAAGAATTCAGAAATTTGCTCACACATATACTTCTATATTCAATTGATTTCTAACAAAGGCACCAGAATAATTCATAGAAACTAGGATATTCTTTTCAAAAAATGGTGCTGAAAAATGTAGATATCCATGTAAGATAATGAACCTCTAACTATCTTTATACCATATAAAAAACTAACTTAAAATGACTTTTCACCTTAAATGTAAAAACTAAACTAGAAAAAAAAAATACAGAAGCAAATCATTCTTAGGCCACTTAAGCATTATCCATAGGAAAAAAATTGTAGAATGGGACACATCAAAATTTAAATACTTTGCTCTTCAAACTATAAGGCCAGCTATGGGTGAGGTAAAAATATTTGTAACATATGTGTAGAAATAAACTGCATCCAAAATAAGTTACCACTATGATCAATAATTTAAAAAATAAGCAATATAGCTTCAAAAATTAGCAATAAAAAATGAGCAACATAGATGAATTGAAAATTTACCAAAGAAGATATAAAAATGGCCAATAAACATATGAAAAGATGCTCAAGCCCATCAGACATCAGGAAAACGTAAATTAAAACCACAATGAGATTTCACTACATATTCATTAAAATGTAAAAGTTAAGAAAATCTGACAATACCAAGTGTTGTCTAGGATGAAGAGCAATAGAAACATTGTTCATGAGAATGTAAAATAATAGCTAATCAAAAACAATTTGGCAGTTTCTTATAAAGTTAAACATATGCTTAGCGTACAACTCAACAATTCTAC
Source organism: Galeopterus variegatus (assembly GCF_000696425.1). Taxonomy (NCBI): domain Eukaryota; kingdom Metazoa; phylum Chordata; class Mammalia; order Dermoptera; family Cynocephalidae; genus Galeopterus; species Galeopterus variegatus. The sequence goes on along the minus strand of NW_007732965.1, from coordinate 58,162 downwards.
TCTTAAGTAATTACCCAAGAGAAAAACAAATGTCTATAAAAACTTGTATAATATATTCCTAGAAGTTTTCTTCATGATTTCCCACACCTGGAAATAACCTAAATTTTCCTCAATAGATGAATATATAAACAAATTGTGGCATATCCATAGAACGAAACAATATTCAGCAATAAAAAAGACCATATTTCTGTGCATACATGGATGGATCCAGAAGCATTTTCTGACTGGAAAAAAAAAATCCATACTGAAAATTTCACAGACTTCTTTTGTAATATGATTTGCTTATATGAAATTCTAGAAAAATGAAAACTGATGTACAGTGACAGAAAACAAAACAAAAGTTGCCTGGGTCAGGGTGGGGAAGTGGGTGAACTTGATTAAAAAGGAGGCAGGAGGAATTCTCGGGAATGATGTAAATATTCTATATCTAGATTGTTGTACATACCTTTTTAAAAATTCATCAAACTGTACATATATAATGAGTAGAGTTTAGATGTCACTTATACTTCAAAAAACTAGACTAAAAGCAGTAGTAAGATTTAGGAAGTTTAGTAACCAGAGCACAAACCTTATTTTAAAATTTTAATTCAAATTATCATGGGAAAAAACTCAAAACATTAGAAATCAGACTTTTTGAACTTCAGAGAGCCTCTTTCAGGGGGAAAAAGTTATCTGTTTCCATATCCAGAAAAAAAATATTATATTGAGATACAACTAACCACTGTACACATATAAAGATATAAAATATATAGAAATACTTAAGATGTGGAGTAAAGAAAAAAATAAAGGAATCAAACTGGATTTTTTTTGAGTTTGTCAGATAATTTAAGTATGAAAGCAAAATTGAACTGTTTATTTATTGTTATTTATTTATTTATTTTTTGGTCCTTTTCTTTTTGAGACCGGCCACACCAAGCTCAGCCAGTGAGCGCTGTGAGCGCACTAGTCATCCCTATATAGGATCCGAACCCGCGGCGGGAGCGCTGCTGCGCTCCCAGCGCCGCACTCTCTCAAGTGCGCCACAGGCTCAGCCCAAAATTGAACAGTTTAAAATATGCACCAGAAAACTGAACAAATATACTTTAATTCATAAAGTATAAATTAAGAAAAGAGGGATTTAACAGCACCATCTTATGACCAAAACATTTCTAAAATGCTAAAAGTGTAGTAGTAGACATTATTTATCATGTTAAATGACAGTAATAGAATGGATGGTTTCTCAAAATGAGGAAGCCAAATTACTTATAATCAAGGAATCATTGCAGGATTTTCCATTATAAGTTCTTTTAGCATTCATCAAACTAGAGATAGTAGAAAAAGATTCCCAGAGCATTTGTTAAAAAGCAAAGACACAGAATATCTCAGCGTTATTTATTTCTTGCTGATTCCAAAGAAAAGTAGAGCCCAGTATAAATGTGACAAGAGAATCCCTTGGCAATGTCAGTTACCGGAGTTTTGCTTTTTGATTGATGGCTTCAGTGCTGATAATAGGGTGGGAATTAAACCTGGATGTAGACAAAGCATATCAGAGGATCCTCTCTGATCAATATATAATCTTAACACATCCTTTGGAATGATGATTGTGTTGCTTATTCACAGCTAAAGTTTTCTTAAAGTTGATGAATCATTAGCTGAACTCTGATAAAAAAAAAAATCTCGGCTTCTTTTTATGGGAGGTAAAAGGAGATAGAAGGAAAGATGGTAGAGAGGAAGGAGTAATGTACTCATAGGGTCTTCCAAAGAACACTCCAACCTGAGTACGGCCACATGAGTCATGAAAGGGCGGCCATCAAATCCACTCTAGACTATTCTTAACCCATAGGGCAGGTAGGAGCAGTCTGAACAGACTCCTGTAGTGACCTTGGGGGTATATATATTGCCATTTTTTATGTGTGCTAGGACATAAAAAAGGTTGGGGAGCACCGTTTTAGGCTTTTTTTATTTACTGAAAAGGAAGATGTTCATTATTAAAAAGCAAAACAGCAAAACAGAGTATGAGGCAGGCTCCTACCAAGGAGAACAAAGTTAAAAACTTCCAAGAAATTAGCAATGTTGTTAACGATAATAGCAACTGCAATTGCTAATTCTTACTGTGCACCTACTTTGCTAGCTCTTATTTTTCATTTGCATAGGTTAACCCATTTAAAGCTCACAATACCTCAACAAAAATTGATAATTGTCAATCACATTTAACAAACAATTAAACTGAGGTTTGGCAAAATTAAGTAACTTTCTCCAAGTGGAGTTGCTAATATGTGACGAAGCTAGACTTGGAACTCCTGCAGTCCAACTACAGAATCAGCGTTACAACCACTGGGCAGGTTACACCTCTGAGGCAGTTCCATGCATGGATCGCACAGACAATGCAAAACGCTACTGTCAAGGTTTGATGCCTATATAGTCAAAACAACACATCAATTCCCATGTTCAGAAATACTTTTCTTATTTAAATATGCATAAAGATGAGGATGATTCACTCTCAAAGAAAGATTAATATAACGTGAATCATTTTGTCTTTTTTTCCAAGCTCCAGCTTTCAAAAATCATCAATAAAATACATATAAATAGAAAATTCTATATAATTCTATAGAGGCTATGAAAATTATTTGATACTATACTTTTATTTTAAAATGTGCACCAGATATTACAATAAAATAATTCATATATGAATATAAAATATGAAAAGCCAATTTGGTTACCAGTAATATCAAATATTAAATTTGTAAAGTAAAAAATTTCCATCACTTCCCACTGGCTGAAAATGAAAGTGAAATAGTAGCTATCTTTACTAGAGCTGGCTTAAAGAAATGTTACTAATGAGGACCCTCAACACAAGAAATAGTCAATCAAGCAAAAAATCATTTTACATTTCACATAGAAAATAAGATTGAGCATATAATTGTAATATGGAAGAAAATGTCCTTTAGCGATTTACATCTGAATAAGAGAAATGTAAAACAAAAATCAAATGAAGTTTAACTTAACACTTCATAGGTTCACTGGGTGGTGCTAGGAACAATGACGAACACAATATAATATATTTTCTCTGGCCTCAAAAGGCAAAAAGACATCATACACAGGTAATGATTAAAGAATTACATGATAAGTTGTAGGGAACTGATTTCGAGTTGAGTAGAGAGTTCAGTGGGTTGCAGAAATCAGAAAAATAAGGGAGAAGGCAGAATAGGATTTGGAAAAGGAAGTTAAAGGCTTCTCAGGCAGTGGTAAAAGCTTGATGAAACTCCTGCCAATTGGAGCCCCAAGTTGGGAATTTGCTATGTCTCTAAGTGATTAAGTTAGATTGGCAGAGGTGAGTGCCTGGTCAGGGTATAAAAACTGAAACATGAGGCCTGTAACTCTCTAATACCATTTACATGAAATAATTAGAAAGCAATCACTATAGGTTGTGCCATAGAAAATGGGAAATGGTATTGGTATTTTACAGTAAGTTAATTGAATTAGTATAAGTATCACACTGAGGTGGAAGGAGGCTACTGCAATAATAAAAGCATGAATTTGTTTTAGTATTAATACTAAATACTAAACATTAATAACTAACTAATAGGGTAGTGACTGAAGAAAGCAGAGCCAAAGGGAAAGTAAAGAGATACGATTTAAAATCAGAAATTGGAGGACCAACTGCTTATATGAGATAGAGGAGAGAAGATAATCAAAGATGACTTCACAATCATCTACCCCAGTGTCTGAATGGTGGTTCCATTGACAAAAATGGAAGAGCAGGGGAAAAAAAATACATAAGAAAAAAAAAAGAAAACCCGGCGTCTTGTGCAGATGTATTTACTAACTTTGAGATGACAGTGGAGCAATTAGTGAATTGAATCTCACCCTTACCACTACTAATGATAATAAAACATTTCATAGATATTGAGTTGTCTTTAAGGTAAAGAGAAAGATCTTTAATCCCTTAAACCATTAAGATGCCTCAGATCTCTTCTAACACTGATATTTGACGCCTCTATGTCAGGCTAAGTAAGAACAACAGAAAGATACTGGCAAGAGAACAGATCTATGGTTACTAGAGGTGGGAAAGGGGGAGGGGAAGGAAGGAGGGTTAGGAAGTAATTACGTAAGGGACACAAAGAGTAATTACGATTTGTAATGATGAACATGCTCATAATATTGATTTAATCATCACATACTGTACACAAATACTGATAGTCAGCTCTGTACCCCATAAAATATATAATCAAAAACATATATTTTTTTAGGAAAAAAAAAAAAAGACACTGCCAAGAGCAAAAATTCATTTGCTCAGGTTTTATAGCCCACCTATTTCCAAAATGAGTAGACTTACCAATTAACAAAATAAAAAATGAGATGATGATTTAAGGAAGAAGCATAAATATATGAATAGAATTATGTGAGCCACAAATACAAGCCACATATATAATCTTAAATTTTCTAGCAGTCACATTAAAAAAAGAAAACAGATAGGATTAATTTTAATAATGTTATATAACCCAGTATATTTAAAATATTATCATTTCAATATGTAATTAATAGACATTCTTAATGAGATATTAATATATTTTTTAGACTATGCTGTTGAAATCCGGTGTGTATTTTATACTTTAGGGCTTATCTTAATTCTCACCAGCCACATTTTAAATAGCTACATGTGACCACCAGTTTGGACATAAGTAAAAAAGAGTAATCAGGGTAGGATTTTAAAACCACATTTATGAAGAAAAATAACTGATTTAGTTTTTTTTTGTTTGTTTTTTTTTTTGTCTTTTTCCGTGTCCGGCAACGGATCGCAACCCTCAGCGCTGCTCCCGCGCCTCGCTCAGCCAGTGAGCGGGGACCGGTCTGCATGTGGGATCCGAACCCTCGGGCGGGAGCGCCGCCACGCTTCCCAAGCGGCGCACTATCCAGTGCGCCACCGGGCTGGCCCCAACTGATTTAGTTTTTAAAAAGCACCAGATAAAAAGGCATTCCTTAGAGAAAAATTAACTTTTTTTCCCACTCAGCTTATATTATATATAATAATCACCAAGAATGTAGCATTTAAATGATTCTTTGGGAAGAAAAAAAGCAGCATCAAAAGTGCAAGAGTCAGCAACAGAAATGGAAGAAAAGCAAGACCAAAACCAACGAAAGAGAAAGAAAATGGAGATGGAGCACGAGAAAATGAAGTCCAAAAATCAGGAAGTTCTCACCTCTGTAAAAATAAATGTACAGAAGAATATTACACGAAATGCATCAAAGACTTAAAAGTAAGAGCTAAAATTATAAAATGCTTAGATGGAAACATAGATTTAAATCTTTGTGACCTTGGATCAGCTAACAGTTTCTTAAAAATGACACCAAAAGTACAAGCAACAAGATGAAACAAGTTGAAAAAAATTAAGAATGTTTCTGCATCAAAGGACACTTTTAAGAAAATGAAGAAACAACCCATAGAATGCGAGAAAATATTTGTAACTCACATATCTGTTAAGGCCTGGTATCCAACAGTTACTTATAATTCATCAGCAAAAAGCCAATTTATAAATGCAAATGGGCAAAGGATTTGAATAGACTTTTCCCCAAAGAATATATATGAATGGCCAATTAGCAACATCATTAGTCATTAGCTAAATAGAAATCAAAGCAACAATGATAGGACTTCACACCCACTAGGTGGCTACCATCAATGAAATAGAACAATCAGTGTTGGAGTAGATGTGCAGAAACTGGAATCCTCATACACTGCTAGTGGGAAAGTACAATAGTCTGGCTATTTGAAAAACAGTTTTGTTTTTTTTTTGTCTTTTTCCGTGTCCGGCAACGGGTCGCAACCCTCAGTGTCGCCCCCGTACCGGACCGGGACCGGCAACGGGATCGCAACCTTCGGTGTTGCCCCGCGCCTCGCTCAGCCAGTGAGCGGGAACCGGTCTGTATATGGGATCTGAACCCTCGGCGGGAGCGCCTCCGCACTTCCCAAGCGGTGCACTAGCGCAGTGCGCCACGGGGCCGGCCCGAAAAACAGTTTGATAATCCTCAACAAGTTAAACAGAGTTACCATATGATCTAGAAATCTCACTCCTAGGTATATACTCAAGAGACGAAAACATGTTAACACGTTTAAAACATATAAACATTCATGTAAACACGTTGTACGTGAATGTTTACAACAGCATTATTCATAATAGCCAAAAAGTAAACAATCTAAGTGTCCAGCATCTGATGAATGGATGAACAAAACATAGCATATCCATACAATGGATATTATTCAACCATAATAAGAAATAAAGTACTGATACATGCTATAATGTGAGAGGAATCTGAAAGTGTTATGCAAAAGGAAGGAAGCCAGACATAAAAGGCCACGATGTATGATTTTGTTTGTATGAAATATCCACAATATGCAAATCCACAGAGATATAAATAGATTAGTGGTTGCCAGGGATTAGGAGGAAGGGGGAATGAGGACCTTAGTTGGTACAGAACTTCTTCTGAGCTGGAGTTGATGAAAATATCTTGGAATTAGACAGTAGTTGTGGCTGCACAGCATTGTGAATATACTAAAAATTACTGAAATGTATACGTTTAAAATGTTTGAAATAGTGAATTTTATGTTATATGAATTTTATCACACTAAAAAACAAAACCAGGAAATCAACATACAACAAATAGCACAGAACCTGTGAAGAAAAATAATTTGTCCAGTCTTGCTCAATTAATGCTGTGTAAGTAAGCCAAGAAATTATTTAAATTAGACATAAACAAAAAGGACAAACACTATCAACAGAATTTATAGCAGTAAATACTCATATAGTGAGAATAGCCTATATTTGAATTAAAATTTAGAGGAAACCAAGAATACACAAGAAACATGAGACAGTATATTTTGAAATCTTGGAATCAGAGAATCTAAGGATCTTAGGTAAAAGCTATTAAGACTAGTTCAGGAAGTGGCTTAGGGCCCCTGGCTATCGATAAAACACTGTTTCTCAATCAGACCTTCCCAAGGACTTGAAAAATGTACATTCCTGTCAGTACAAGAGTATCAGAATCTCTGGGGATGTGGTCAGAAGCTAAGTTTCCCACAAGAGGATTTCCATGCACCTTTAGATTAAAAGACTACCTAGGAGTTCTAGAACTCAACAAATTTCACTCAGAAATTTCACTCCTAGATATGTACCTATTTTCTTTCATTCACAACATCTTATACAGACTATTTTAGGTCAAAATGATTATCAGGTGCATACTTAAAAGGTTTCAAAGTTTTTAAAAGGCAGCATCCTGACTGCTTAGAAATTGGACTTGGACTTTCTTTGCCTTGGTTCGGAGGTGAAGGTAGGAAGTGGTGAGGGGAGCTGTGAGCTGGTTGAAATCCTTTCTCCTTCCCTCCCCCAAAAGTTAATATTGTTTAACTCCATCCCAGAACTGGCTCTAGTCAGAAAAAAGAAACCCATCACTTTTCATGATTAAAAATGGTTGAACACCATGTTTGCAAGAAGAATTAGAACCCTCATTTGTGAATTAGAAAAAAGAGTCCTAATCACACGATTTACAGCAGTGATTAAAACAGATAATTGATTCAAAACACTTTGGTAAACGCTAATGGAGAGAAAGACAGCAAGTGAGTGTGGGGGGAGGGGAATGTAGTATCAATTGACTAAATTGGTCAGAAAAGAACATAAAAAGAATTGTTGCACATGCACAGTGAAATAGTAAAGGTTGAGAACAAGGACTCCGGTGCCAGAGTGCCTGGGTTCAAATTAGAGCAGGACTGCCACTGATTGGGTGACCTTGACTGTAACTTCTCAGTGCCCCAGTGCTCCCATCTCTATGATGGGATAGTAAGAATACCTACCTCATAAGGATACTGTAGCTCTAAATGAGTTAATAATTGTGATATAAAGTGCTGGCAATAATACCTGGTTCACTGAATGTTTGCAATAGTTAAAAGCAAAAGTCTTTTTGTAAATCAAGATGACCTGAAAAAGTTGCATTGTCTAAACACATTTTATGAGGCTCAAAGAAGTTATTATAAAATAAATTGTAACAGTGAGAATGGAAACATTTTAAAGTCTAAACATATTGATTGAAAAGACATATTCCCAATATCCTTTTTATTTGCCTAAATTCTTTGATTGCCCTCTTTTATTTTTACCTGAAAAGCAGGTTGGAGGAATTATCGATAATAAAGGGAATAACAGTCGCAAACTCCTCCTGCATCTCTAAGTTCCTACAATTGTAGACCTCAACTATTTATCACTGATAACCCTCAATAGAACACCCACAATATATACCTACTACAGTTATTTACAATAGCATACTTCAATTATTGAAAAAATCACAAAGAAATGCCAAATTAAAAAAAGAAATACTATGTTGTTTACCTATATATCTGCTAAATACTAGGTTTCAAAAAAGGGTTGACTCAATTCCTTTTAATATCCTTTGAAAAAAAGGAGTCTGAAATAATACAAACATTTACTAAAGACTGTCTTTCTCAGACCTATGGAAATTAGGTCTTTACTTCAGCAACCACGTTTGCCAACGAGAAGGTGGCTTTTTACTGCCAGAAAAGGAAACCTAATGGTTATTTAATCTAAGATTTGGCAAAAACTATTTTCCTTTAGATAAGCTTTCTAACCTTAGATTAATGTTTTTTATTAAAAAAGTCATCTCATATTACATTTCAGAAATCAGATATACACTATAATAAAACAATTAATTGATTCCTCTCTTATTTTAGGATCTCTAGTACTGAGTTAGTCTTCTAATTTTATAGTCCAAAGGCATATTCCAGGAAATCATGACTAGCATTAACGATATTTTCAGAATTGACCAAATTATCAAATTTATAGCATATGGAATGATAATCAATCAAAAGTACTCAATAATTATAGCTCCATATTTCTTAAAATTCTAATGCTATTTTGGCTTAGAAAACTTTAACTTGTATGACACTATTAAAGTTTACATTAAGTGATTCAAATAACGTATTTAAAAAAATTCTTTTAACCTATTGAACCAAATACACAGTAACACATTATGAAGCACTGACTGATAATTTTTGCTAGCAACAGTTCAGAAGAAGAGTCAGATACTTTGCAGCCCACGGGATGTGTATGATACTGTTCCCTTTACCTGAGTCAGGCTCTTTGTTCTTCACACTAGTATTACAATAATTGTTACCACAGAAGGGGCAATCATTTAATTTCTATTTTCTCTTTAAATTTATGTTCTGTCACTTTATACTTGTAGTTCAAGATTTCACTGTAATAGGCATAGTTATGATCCTTGGAAAATTATTCGTTTTAATATTTATTGAGTGCTTGTTATATTCAAGGGATTATGTTAAGCTTTTTAAAAATAATTTTTTTAAGTTGAGCAATGTTAGGAACTGACATCTATTTATATAAAATTTTCCATTTAGAAGTTGCCATTTTAATTTAAATACCAAAGATGATAACATATCATAAAAAGGTCACACTGGAAAAAGGAAAATGCAACAAATTTTACAAAAGTGTTTGCTATTTGATGAAAGCTGATATAAAGAGTTTAAAGTCATTATTGTTGGATTTATTATTTTTAATGGTATTAGAAGTGACTGCTCAAAATATCTTTATTTTCTTGTTTCAACAAATAATGGCAATATATTTTGGTATATGAGAACCTAGTGTACAAGCTTCAAATTCGATTAAATATATCAAGTTTACACAAAGCCAAGTGTATGAAAGGGGATCTTTTAAAAAAAACTTTATTTGAGAAAGGAAGAGACTTATAACAGAAGGCAAAAAGGGAAACATACAAACAGTATATTTACAACACAAAACAAGAGATCACCTTCAAGGGTGTAAATTATAATAAATACAGTAGATTTTAAAAGAGACATTTATCAATTGGTTCTAAGATTATTTAAGTCCAGCTTTCCTTTTCACTGGTTCCAGGTAGTTTCTTGATTAAATTCAAAGACTATCAAATTCAAACAATTAACGTCCACCAACTGTACTGATGAAGTTCTCTCAAATGACATTATAAAAAATAGGTTTTTTTTGTTTGTGATTACATATCTTTGAAGTAATATTATACAAAAGTCTGCTCAGCCACATGTTCCTCCCCAAATAAAATGTATTTTAAAAGATGCACTATCCCTTTTTGATGAGATTGAAAAAAGACTTTGAGGAAAATGAATATTTATGAGATGGAAAAAATATACCATCTTATCTTAGGCATGCCATATTTTTAATGCAAAACAACTGACAAGAAGTCATTTTAATCTGAAGGAATATACTAACCAAAATATGGTGGTGATAGGGAGTATTGCCTATTACAGGTATTTGTCAAATTATCAGAAGGACTTTCATTATAAGGAAAAGTTTTAAACTTTCTAACTTCTAGTTATGTTAATTTAATTTGAATGGAGACTTTTTAAAAAAGGATAATGTATCTTTAGCAGTAACATTTTTATAAAGAAATATTTTTAAATGTCACAGCAAAATGTAAACAACACGTGCCAATAACATACAGTTGAACAATGTCTACATTTGGCAAAACTGCTATATCTCCTTTGAAACAGGATACTACACCTTAAAATACCTTGGATTTAGAAATATAAATATTTTAATAGAAAAAACCTCACAAAGATTCTAGGTCAATTTGGATTATCCATATTAAAGGGATCTTAATACAACGAACCTTTAACTAGCTTAACAAAAGTAAACCTATAAAACAAGGTAAACATATCAAAAGGGAATATGAAGGAAATGTTCCAGTGAAAAGCTTCCGTAACAATTTCCCTACTTGTGGTGTTATTTTCTTAGACAATAAATCAATTCATAGAGTGCCCTTTAAAAACAGAAAGAGTAAAACACTATGCTCAGATTTTTTTTTCCTACATTCCTCAGTACATGAATCACTTGGACTTCCTGTTTCCACAAGGCATTTCCTGTTCAGCCTCACAGAATCACTTTTCTGTAGAACAGCGGGGATCTGACAAAGAACTGACTTAAATAAACATTGTCTTCTGTTGCCTTTAAAGTTGTTTATATTTTATAGCATCAAAGGACATAGTCCTTCTGAAGGTGCATTATGTACAAGTAAATTATTTTCTTAAACCTGACTTTCCTAATTTTTTATTTGCCAAAATGGTATGGGATATGCCAAGTCATTATGGAATTATACTTAAGAGATTCTAGTGATGATGATTATAAAATAGGATACACCTTCCTTTAAAGCTGATTTTGACGATATCAGATAATCATACTGTAACTGTGTTTTCTGCAATTGTAGATACAATATAGTATCTGATTGGACCACAGTGCTGCACATTACTTCTCACTGACATTCGCATCTGCTTCTTCTGATACTTTTTCAATAGACAATTTCACCAAATTACACAAGATAAAAGTAAAATGAGCAGTGCTATGTGAGACATAATGTAATATTTAAAATAGTATTGCAATTTGCATATATATATATATATATTTAAAACCACCTGTATTTGTAGTATTTTCAATTGCAATCTACAAAATAACCTAGGACTACTGGCATGGTAACCAGAACATTTCTACTTAACAAAAAAGATAGAGAAAGGAAGGGGCAGACTACCTTTAACAGTGTTCAAGACTGTAGTATGATACATTATGTACAGTAATGTGAAAATCGAATTCTACATGTTCAAAAAAATCAAAAACTAATAGAATGCTTCATTGATCAGGCTGGGAGACTATGTCCATCAGTCACCGATCTCAACAGATAAACTAAAAATAACAGTGAGTACGTTTTCCTTAAAAGTAATTGGTGTAGCAGGCTTTGGGATGAATTTTAAGCCTTTTAAGTATTTGGGTACTGTGTAGAATAATTTTAATGAAACACGTATTTCCTTACCAGTTCAGTTTCAATGAAACCTTGATATCTAAATAGAGACCAGTGTATAGAGAGATCTCTATATAGATATATACATATATCTGTTTTAGTCAGAATCCTTAAACACTAAAATCAATCATCCAGAGATATAAACTGATAGGAAATAATATCCATCAACCAAAACTTGTAATGCATTTCATGTTCAGATAATGACTTTAATTACAAATCCTGGAGCTAAATCTTTGCCTATTACCTGTTGCATAAAAGCAGCCTGCTCCCCAGATTCCATTTCCTGGATCTGAGCATCTTCATCACTGTCCACTGGCTCCTCCTTGACCTTCACAGCCCCAACTTGTCCCAGTGTGTCATCCACACAAGCACTGCTGTCGCTCCTAGTGCTGTTGCCACTAGAGGGCGATCTGTCTTCCTGCATCGCCTGGTCCCCCTGAAGCTCTTCCTCTGCTTCCTCAAGGTGGCTGCCTGGTTGCTTCAGTTGTTCAATAGATTTCGAAAGCAGCTAGAAGAGAGTGTTCAGGAATTCAAAATTCAATAGCTCTTGACGGTAACAAAGAAGCAAATTAGACTTTGATTTCTAATAACTCTACTTCAGTACACTCTGACTTCTACTCACTGAACATCCATTTCAGAATGAACTTGTATGCAACAAGCTTCCTCAGTATAATTAAATCTGAAGCAGCCCCGTCATTTCCACATGGTATTGCTGTGGCAGGTGGAAAACGAGGTCTGTATTTTTTTGTTGTTGTTTTGTTTTGTTTTTAATGGATTGCTCTTTACCACACTTAGAAAAGGGTGGGAAAAAAGGTAACCTTTGTCCAAGGAAACCATGAAACTTTCACAAGGACAAGTTTTACTTGAGTCAATTTTCCCAAAAGAGGAAAAGGGATAATGAAAAACTTCCTCAATTGCATTTCCCAACAAATGTAAACTGCTCTGAAAGCCAGAACCACAAATGTTGAGTCCTTATAGATCTAATTTTCCCGTATCTATACGGTCAAACTACAGTCAAATGATAAAGCAACTTCTTACATATATGTGTAAAACACAGAAATATTCTTTTTGAAATTCTGTATTTTAAAAAGATGCAGGATTTTTAAAAATTTTGACAATATTAAAACGTTTTATGGAGAGACCCAAGTGCAAATTAAGTAATAGGAAACAAGGAATTATCTTCTAATTTGAAAAGTATTATTTTAGACACCTTATTTTAAAAATTAAATCATATTTAATCTTTCATAAGCATATGAGTTAACTGCTTAATGATTAAAAAAGATAATTGCCAACATACCTAACCTAAATAACAGCAAAATACCATTGTGTAAAAACTCAATAAAAAGAGAAAAAGTCTCAAAATGATTTCATCTCACATAAGCCTTTTGTTTTATTTCACAATGGCCCTATTGACTTGTCATCTGTAGATCCTGAACTGTGTTTTCCAGAGTTTGTCAGTTTTCTGCTAAGTCAGTGCCTACATAAGCAACATGCCAATTATCCCAACAAGCAGCACACTCACAATACCACAACTAAAATCATGAATACATATTTTTCTATATAAAATTAAAGTTTATCTCCCACTCACACCTAACTAGGTTTTTAAAACTAAATATGTTTTAAAGTTTGAATACATAAGTATTCAAACTTTGGAGGGCACCTTAACCTCTTAAAGGCTTATAGATTTTCCTCTAGTCCATGAAGCCCCAAATAGCCCTGAACATGCTAATGAAGCCCATTAATTTCACTGTAGGTAGATTTATTTGAAGTTTTCATTCATTTGTTCAACAAATATTTACTGAATGCCAACTATGTTCAAGACACCATCCTAAGCATTGGGAAAATAGCCATTGCTTTGCCCTCATGGAGCTTATTATAGTTTAGTGTGTTAGAAAGGTATCAAATAGATAAATTTATTCTTATTTTCAAGGAGGATAAATGCTTTAAAGGACAAAACACAGGGTATTATAAGAGCACATACTGCTTGGCATAGGAGCAGGAATAGGGATTGATAAGGGAGTTTCACCGGGGAAGTACTAGGTTTACACTGAGACAGGAAGTGTGAAGGACGAAGAGGGGTTATCTACATGGGTGTGAAAAATGGAAGGTGGGGGTGGAAATAAGGATGGGGAGCATTTCTGGCAGAAGACAAAGTGTGTGGGAACTACTGGAAAAGGAGCTCAGTGAATCTGAGCAAATGAAAGGCTAGTGGGGTTTGAGGACCAGAGGAAAATGCTGAAAGATGATGATGGATAGAACGACACAGTTTACAATATATTTGGGTGGAGAGTAAGAATTTAGAGGAATAATCTGAGCAAATGAAAGGCTAGTGGGGTTTGAGGACCAGAGGAAAATGCTGAAAGATGATGTTGGATAGAATGACACAGTTTACAATATATTTGGGTGGAGAGTAAGAATTTAGAGGAATAAAATATAACTCAGGATAAACCATATGTAAGAACTAAATATCACCAAACCTAAGTTACATGTGATCAAACTGAGAGAACATATACAAAGGAAAGAAAGAAAATTTAAATATTAATTTCCTTTATGCTTATAATCTAACATGTATTGGTGCTGGGAAGTCAGCATAAGGAGAACATCATGATTTAAATGTCCTCAAGTACTTTTTAGGAAATCATCTGCAGGATTTTTCCCTCAATTCTGAAGACTAATCAGTTCTTCCTGTCTTAAATATATAATACTTTGCACACTGTTGAGATTCTGGAGAAAAGAGACTACACAGTAGTCCTGAAATTTGACTACACAGTTGTAGACTCCCATTTAACTGGCTGTTAGAGAAAGAACAGGCAACACCACACAAACTAAGCAATATTTTAAAGGAAAAGTCCCAGCTTGGGCTGGAACACCAGGAATAAAGACATTATGTGACACACGCCACTCATTATTCAGGAAGAGAGATCATCAGTCATTCCTGCAACCTTTACCTCCACCCCTCACATCAGACTACATGTAAGAGCACTTAGAGGATCTTGTGGGGAGGAGGGATCTATCTGAGAAAAGATTTTATTAACTAAGTAAAGGAGGCTGCAAGAGCCCCTCAGAGAAACTATACACAAGAAGATTGCTAACACTTTATCTTCGGGACAAATGCTCGCTGAAGTGTAGAAACTCTCCATCTCACTACCGTAGCATAGTTGGAAAAGTTAATGGGAGCTTGCTCATAAGAGCTGGTGGACAAAGAGGACACTTGTGAGTCAAGTGGACACCCAAGAGACGTGTTCAAAGATCCTGCCAGTAAGAGCTTCTTGGGGACAACAGAAAAAATGATATGGGATATGTGGCCATAGAGTATAAACTGAGGGCAACTGATAAAAGGTGAGCAAGACAGCACATGGCCAGTGTCCAGGAAATGCCATGTCAGAAGTCCCTGCTTACTGGGGGGGGGTGACTCTGAACCTTGGCCAGCTTCTGGATGTCTGATATTACAGGGAGTCCTCAATAACCAAGAGGAAGCTACAAACAGCACCAGCTAAGTAAAAACACTTTTCTGTTGCTGTTCTTCTCCTTCCTATTCCTGGCTCGAAATGGCCTTTTAGTGTCTTGACCCCTTAACCTCCAATGGTCTTGAACTCTGTCTCAGCTCCCAATCCAGCTAAGTAAAAACACTTTTCTGTTGCTGTTCTTCTCCTTCCTATTCCTGGCTCGAAATGACCTTTTAGTGTCTTGACCCCTTAACCTCCAATGGTCTTGAACTCTGTCTCAGCTCCCAATATCATGATCTTACCCTAGACCTCATCGTTACCAATAACCGTATACTCCCCTAATCTCAGTTTCAAACATCCTCCCTTTCTCCTGGCTCATTCTCAGAATATTCTGATCCAGCCATTCCCCAATTCTAGTCAGTCCTCCAACCTTCAGCTCTCCTGCCTTTTTCAATGTGGTTTTACTGGACACGTTAGATTTCTAACCTTGGTTAGAATCTAAATCTCTGCCAACGTCAACCAGCTTAATGAGCTAGGAAACAATGAACAAATAAATACTCATGCTGAGTATTTCTCTTTAAATTCAAGACCGTACCCTGCAATGGGCCCTCGGTGCTGCCTGGCAATCTGCTCATTTCTCTAGTTAATTCACTCTCAGTCTTTCAAACACTATTTCATACTACCTCCTCTCTCCTCAAACTTCTAACATCCCCATCGTTTCCTCACTCCCTGCTGATACCTTTGCTTCTTATTTCAAAGGAGAAATTTAGTATCCTGCTGCCACACTCTTACAATGCTGTCCCGTCCACCCTTCCTGCTGTTACGAGGAAGCAAATGTCTGCACTCCTATCTCAGTCAAGCCCTCAGCTTTTGCCCTGGATCCCAGCCACTCCTACAGTTCTCCACTTTGCCCTCCATCATGTTTCCCCTCTCTGCTAAAGTATTCTCATTTGTACACTTTCAGAAATACCATCCATCTTAAATAAAACTTCCCTTGACCTCCTGACCCCCCACCACTATTATATACCTCCCTTCATATGCAACTCCTTGAGTTATCTGTCTTCACTCTCTTCATTTCTCTTTTCCCATTTTCTTTAGAATCCATGTCAACTGGGTTTTCATCCACACCATTTGACCAAAATCTCTCTTGCTAAGGTCAATAAAGACTACATGGATGCCAAATTCAGTGGACATTTAAATAATATATTAATAGGTGTCAGTGAAGGTGAAGCATTTTAGAAAGGAAAACAAGAAAAAAATTATAACATGTTTAAAAGCAATTGATATTAGTGGCAAAGACCAGACAAACTGTCTAAGTGTTAATTTACTAGAACATAATTTCCTATCGACAGCAAGTAAGTCAAAGAAAATCTCTAATACTAACAAAACCCTGAGTTTTCATAGAATATATGTGCACATTTAACAGAAAACCTTCTGAAATCTAACCTGCTAATGTATTTCTGAGGTCACTGAAGTATCCAGAAATCACATCATTTAGTCCATGAATCAAATTTGATCAGTATTTACAACCTTACTGACATGGATACATATATATGACGCTGCACATAACAATTTTCAGTGTGCAATACAAAAGCAATGCCATTTGTTCTAGTCAGTTCCTTTGGCTTCATCTACACTTTTGAGACACTAAAGGACACACGAGGGAGAAAAGAGCCAGAATGAATAATGTTGTGATCACTTGGCAAGAAGGCCAAATGACAAAATGACCTTTTTCCAAGAAAAGAATTCCTTAATGGTTTGTAAAAGAAACGTTTCTTGACATAAAACAGTAACTTATAAGTGGAAATCATATAGATATAAGATGTTGGAGTTGAAAATTTTCTAATATCATTCTTAAAACCCTCCTTTTTTAAAGAAAGAATCTCATGCCCAGAAGCCAAGTCATCTCCCAGATTGCAAAGCATGAATTTGTGATTTTTTTTAAAGAGCAGAAACCTAGAACTTTTTATACCCTCTCACTCTCCATTCTTTTAAATGGCTATATTTTGATGAAAACTGAATTAATATACACAATTACAATCTCTCCCCTGAGCTCCAAACTTGTATTAACTTAACTTCTTTGCTTAGATCTAGAATATCTAATAGGTATGTATCACTAACGTTAAATAGCTCAAAAAATAACCTTTAACCCCATCCCACCAAATCTTTCTCATTTGAGTGAACTGCATTACCCAATTGCACAAGCCAAAAATTTAGGATCTATCCTTGTTTCTGTCTCACTTACATTCTCCATTCAATCTATTAGCAAGCCCCTAGCAATTCAACCCCCAAAGTATAGCCTTTATCTTACACATTTCTCCATTTCTACCGCTACCATGGTAGCCCTAAATACCATCATTTTCTCCTGAACTACCAAAATATCCTACCACCATTTGGGCTTTTTGGTTCTCAACAGTTTGGGCCAAATAGCCTACTGCTTGCCTTCTTGGTCCTCAACAGTTCATTCTCTTACTGTAGCTCTAATAATTCTTTTCAAAATATAATTTAGGTAACATCAGTTCTCAACTTAAAGTCCTCCCATTATGGTTATAATAAATGAAAAGCTCTTAACAGGGTCCTCAGTCTTCCTATGACCTGCCACCCCACCCCCCGGCCTCACTTAGCATCTCATCCTGTCTTGTTCATGAGCTCCAGTTACACTATCCTCTGGCTGTCCCATGACCATGAACATGCCTGTTCTCCCACAGGGCCTTCGTATATATGCTGTGCTCACCTCACTCCCTCAAATCCTTATATGCCTGACTGGCTCCTTCTTTTCAGATTTTACCTCTATTACTATCTCATTAATATATTTTCTTTATATCCCTTATTACTGTCTGGCATTATATTGCTATCTCTGTCTACAATAGTAGTTGTTTATCTCACCCAGTATAATATAAACTTCATGAGGACATGGGCTTGATGTTTTTCATCCTTTTCTGTCCCAATACCTAATACATTGCACAACACCTGGTTGGAGCTTCGCACATATTTGAAAGCTTAATTAATGCTTAGAAACAATGCTTTGACACTTTTCCTCCTATGTTATGAAACAAAGTCAATGTCTATGTGACAATTACTACCACTTTTTCATCTTCTTTGGAATAGAATGTACTCTTGGTGAAGATTCACAAAATACAAAAGAGATAAAGGGGATGTCCTGGAGCCAATTTTGCAAAATATAAATGCATAGTTATTTGACTAAAGCTGTTTTTTGTTTAAACAATCAAATGTGCCAGAGCGGAAAAGTTAGCAATTACCATCAGCAGAGAAAATCTACAAACAAAAGTCACAGAGAAATTCTGCCTGCCAGGTTTGACTTATTTCATATTCTTAAAATAAAAAATTACTTGGTGCTATTAGTAAGTTTTTGACTATTTACTAGGAAAGTAAATATTCGGATTATGTTGTTTTCTGCATGTTTTTCAATTACAAATATGACCATTACAAACATGATATGGGCCAACCCTGTTCTAATTTGTACTTCCATCGAGTGGCTCCAGATGTAGTGAGGAGATGTCTGCTTACTCTCAGTGGGGTGGCAGTGTCTCTCTTTGGTTGAACATCTGGAGGTGATCCCCCAGCAAAGTCGAGCTGTTGCCTTGCTGGCTGGAAAACAGAAGACGAAACATCTGTGTGACAGATCAATGTGCAAGCCTATGTGAATCTCTGCTGAGGCCCCATCTGTAAAACACACCGTGTGCCATTTGTATGACACCAGGTGAGTTACCCGGGTGCAGAACCCAGCTGAAATGAAGATGAGGCGGCTGCAAAGCTTCTCCTTTTTCTTTTATCCATGCTCGTCCTCATCTGTCAGTGTGTCTGGATTCTCCATGCTCCTGTGCAGCAATTGTGCCGAACACTGAGAATGCTATCAGCAGTCTATGACCATTCTTGCTTGTAACACACATACACTTATACACAGATATTCTGTAGGCCCGATAGCATGGAAATGTACCCAAATTTCTAATGCCTTCAAATATTATAACTAAACCCTTCAATTTTTATCAGTCCCTGCTAGAGTCGTAATTATAGCAAATCCATAATTAGAGTGTTTTAAATTCCATGTTAAACATCATATATTGTTGTCTAATAATGTAAAATTTATTAACTAATGTTTAGAAGCTGTCACTAATTTTTACACATTATAACATTAAGTTCATCTCTGCGTAACTTACATTGCTTGATGCAAGTCTACAAGTCAACATAAGCATATGTGCTTTTAAATAAAATGTCCCTAAATTCTATCATTTTAATTTTTCCCACAGAAATGCTTCATTTCCCCACAAATATCTTTAGATGTGAAATATCAACTAAGAACAGGACTGTATAAAGAATAAGTCCATTTCTGATAGAAATCTGATTTTCTGACACTGTCAGCAGCAAACCAGTATGTACAACAGTTTGAATGTGGTTATTGAACTATGAAAGATGACCTTCAATACAACTCATCACTTTCTTATTTTGCCTCAGATTCTACTCGAGGTATGGCAATAGCACAAGTTTTTATTTTTCTTTTAAATAAATATTCTTCCTTTGGAAAATAAAACTTTTCTCTTAACCTCCAAGGAAACTAAATTTAAAAAGAATGATAAAATTCTGTCTCAATTCACAAAAAGATTAGGTATGCACCAACTGTTCTCAAAAACAACACGCAGAGCTTGGAGGGCTTTCAATTGGAGAGGTCTACTTAGAGAAGAACTCCAGTCTCAAGCCAAAATACTCCATGTCACTTCACTTCTGTGCATTGTAGGGAAATAATAATCAGAAAAATCAAAATTAAATAACAAGAAAAGAAAGACTTTCTAAATATTGGTTTAGTACTCACATAAATTAAAAGTCTAAACTGAAAAACATCCTTTCTTACCAATATTGAAGAAGTATAAAATGAATCTTTAATCTAAGGACCAAGTGAATTTTTAATAAATACTTCTTTCTCTTTTTAACTCTAAATGATTGTCCATCAATTATGTTTCAATTAAAAAAATAAAGAACAAATGATATGATTGTCCAAAACAATGCCTGCGTTCCTCTGGCTCTCAAAACTTACTAATATTTCAATAATTTACATAAGTGTTTCCTTCTAGAAAGGAGACTAAAAAAATTTCTTTCTTTCAGCTAGTTCAAGACAGTTGCCCATCACTTTCACTCTTTCAACAATTTTTTATTCAGAGCTTACTATATGCCAGGCCCTGGGAAGAGAATGGTCAGTGAAGCAAGATCCCAGCACTGAGTGAGGGAGACAGAAAATAAGCTCCAGAAGAGTAGAACTTGATGTGATAGGGAATGAAGGGGGCAGGGGTGAGTGTTTGTGTCTACGTTACTTTGGATGGGCAACAAAGGCCCTTCTGAAGAAGTGAAGTTTGAGCTGAGGTAGACCCTGATGACAAGATTGAATAATGAGGTTGATTCATCCAGGACTGTGGCTGGCACAACTCCTGGAGATGGGATGAGATTCCCCAAGACATGAGAGGAGGCCAGCATGGCTGAAGCTCAGAGAGTAAGGGAAAGAAGTAGGAGATGAGGGCAGGGGCAGGGGCAAGAGCCAGAATATGACAGCCTTGCAGGCCACATAAAGGTGTTTGGAATTTATCCTACAAACAAGAAGAAGCACCTGGAGAGTTTTAAGCAAGACCATGACATAATCTGATTCGCATTTGTAAATGATCACTCTGGCAGCTTTAGAAGACCATAGGAGAATGTGGACACAGGAAGACTGAACTTTCAGAACACACAATCCTCAGCAGGAGAGTGTAACGAGAATTTCTAGGGGATTTTCTAAACTAGAATACAAATGAGCTGTTTTTCCTTCTCTTCCAAAACTGTGTCAATTTATGTCCTTTTATTGTACATAACAGATTGTTTTTTCCCTGATAATCTCCTTTCTGATCTTCAGTTGAGAGTATTGTTCTCTCAAAGTTTTCCTCCTTCCACTTTAAAGGTAGAAAAATAGAGGCACAATGAGGAAAGGCATCTTTGCTAATCTTTGGTGGTATCCAGTGGGTCTCAAAATAGTTAAGATCTCAAAACCAATGATCCTCTAATCATTTGACTCATAAACGTCTCCCTTTCTCCCCACTAATCCAATCCCTTGTTTTGGTAAACTGCAGAGCAGTGCAAGCCCCATCCCAAACGGGTGACCAAGAGTAAACTCAGATGATAATTATCACATGGAAATGTGGGCTCAGTGTTGTCAGACTTTTCAATTTTTCAGAGAATGCAAGAAATCCAGATTTTTACTTGAAATCTTTCTATTTTTAAAGATTCACCAATAACTCAAATGCTTTTTAACATACCAGTTAGACCAAAGACAGCAGTCCCATGGAATGGGTCCTGTCCATAGACTGCCTGCTTATAATCTCTGAAAATATCCCTTGTGTCCCTTCTTGCTTGAACATTTTATGGTTTAGACCACTAAGGGCTGATGTTTGCATGCTCTTAAAAGGCACCGTCCCCCATTCTTGTGATTTGTTTTATGTTCCTTCCTTGGTCAAAAATTCAACCACCTTGCCAGGGGCTGGGGATAGGGGTAGAAATTGACTACAAAGTGGCAGGAATTTTGGAAGCTGGGGGAACTGATCTATGTCTTGGTTGTAGTAATCGCATGACAATAGGTATTTATCAAAACTCATTGAATAGTAGAGCAAAAGGAATAAATTTTACTTTGTGTAAATTATACTTCAATAAAACATGCAATCATTAACTATAATACTTTCCAAAGAGAAAATAAGGTCTGCTTCACAATGAATACAGAGACACATGAGAGCTGGAACAAAATTTGATGGTTTGGTTTCTGACAAAGTACCTTGATGCAATATTGACACAAGTGGGAAATGTGTTTTTTTTGAAATATTCCAGCACTTCCAGACAACCATATTTATTGACAGAATACGGAAAATAGAACTATAATGCTATATAAGAATATATATACTGTTTTAGATTTCAGTAGCACTTACCATGTTTACAAAGCACTTTCAGATCCATCCTCTATTGTAATGCTTACTATAAACCTCTAAACTTTGTGAATTAGAGAGTTATTGGACAAAAAGTTTGAATACCTTTATTAAAGTTTCAAAACAAATAACTGTGCAAGACCTCAAAAATTTCTCCTGGAAAGGCTATCAAGAAATCTAGACTTTGCAATTGATATGGGCTATGCATTATGTTGAACCATCTTTGATTATAATTACCTGTTTGCAGGTCTATGAGCCACTCAAAGGAAAAAACATGCCAGCTTTATTTTCATTTCTAGTATGCAGTATGGTGGTTGTTAATAGATAATCTCTGTGAAATATCATTGATTATCCCATGCCAATAAATTTCTTTGTAGAAGTGTTTTCACTGCTGGTCGATTCAACCAAGGTAATAACAAGAGAGTAGCAGTAAATTTAGGAGATGGGAGAACAGCTCTGGATGCAGTTCTGTCTGAAGTAAGAGGAATTCTCTAGGCCAGATGGCATTTCGGGGTCATTATAATTCCTCAGATTTTGTAAGTGTTTAGAGAAAGAGCCAAAAGGTACAGGAAAAAAGGAACTACAATCAGGAACTTACAAACTACCAAAATCCATAGCAAAGAGACTGCTATACATTGGTGATTTTTATGTCCACAAATCACTTAGCTATATTAAAAATTCCTTAGCAAGGCTTAATTATTTCATCCTGTCAAATAAAACTATTTGTCAAGGTTGGGAAACAACCAAATTATTTAGCTTCCCTCTCCCTTTGAAGTGCCTGGAAACAACATCAGTCAAACTACTCACATGGTTTAATTCCCCAGATATTCTTCTTTCTCCTATTTTCTTACCTCATAGTCATGTCCAACTATTGTTTTTCTCATTCAGTAAAAGCGCCTCTGACTAGATTAACAGTGCAGAGTGAAAAGGAAAGGTCAAGGTCCCTTCCCTTAGTCTTCAAGTTATGAAAGCAGCACTGGGAATGTTTATGAATGCTACACATTAATCCCCTGAAATGGTCATTTAGTTTCTTTTCCAAACACAGGATTTCATCACATCTAATAATAAAACAACAAGCCATTTTCTGTATATTATAAACCATCAGCTTGTAATTATATAGTGAAAAACTTCTATATGAATTCTCTGTGATGATGTAAGCTAGTACTGTAGCATAAGTGAATTTTGTGAAGCCCACTACATGCCTACAAGGATCTATTTACATTGGGCTAATCATGTCGAAACAGCATCTATTTAAGGGTAAAGTCAAAGATGCTTTTATAAACCTCTACAGATAGATAAATAATCTACGAGGCTTTTTACTGTTATAAAATTAAGAGTGCCTTTCATTGCTAGCTAAAGTTTTTGGACATACTATCCATCTAATGGGCAAAATGTAATCTTAAATTGGTGATTAAAAGACTCTGCATGGAAACAAACTGTCAAATGGATGGAGAGAAATTAACCCTGACAACAGTAATGCCTCCTTTCCTAAATGAAAGCCCAGTTCATGTTTCTACTCATCCATTTTTCAAAACTTAAAACAAGGCATTTTCCCACCACCCATAGAAGAGACGCCAACATTCACATTTCAGTTGAACCTGATGAAGTAAGTAGAAGCCCAGCTTCAGGCTTGCTAAGAACTCCTGTGAGAAGGTTTGTCCAATCTAAAAAAAATGGCAATGTAACATGGGAGAAAGGAACAAAATGCGGCCTAGCTGTAGTTGGCTCTAAACTGCATTCACACTGCACCATTTGGAAAGACTTACAAATAATCCCACAGGACATCTGAATGTCCCACTGTTGGGTCCATGTGCAAAGCCTGCCAAGTGAGTATCTGCACGGATAGCAATGCATGAGAAGTTGGGAAGTAGGGAAAAGAAGATTTCTTCACCCTGGCAAATCTAAAACAACACACACACACAAAAATAACATAACATTCCATTTTATATTTATTTGCCTTGTTTTTAATTGTGAGTTCTCTACTTTTGGGCAAAGGTAAAATTAGAAAAAGCTTGTCTCATGCTTGGTAAAACAAAACTGAAATCATAAGCACAAGTGGTTAAAAATAGGCTTTTGTGTCACATAAGCTATGTCGGAATTCCAGCTCTGTCAACTGCTAGCCCTGTCACCTTGTTCAATCTACTTAAGCCCTGTAAAACTAACTTTCTTGAAATAAAAAAAAAAGTGAGTTGTTAAGGTTGAAAGGATAATATTCATAAGAATGCTGGTATAGAGTCCAGCTCATAGTAGAGCCTACATATAAAAAGGTGCTTGTATTATTTAAATGGCCCTACCTTCAAGGTACCTATGGAGAAGGTGCTGGGAAGATGCACAGTACATAAAAGCAAAGGAGGAATAGGTACACTAGTAGAAACAGTTGCAGCAAACAAGCAATATTGGTTCATGGTCCTTATCTAATTATACTTAAAATTTTAGTTTGCCCACAAGTAAACCACCGATAGAATTATATTTATTAGAATAAAACTAATATGAAAAACTTGCTTGTTGTCTGAGAACATTAAGAGTGACTTCAAAAAATGTAAACTTTTTAGAATATACACACCTCAAGAATTGTTGTTCTTCAAATTAATCTCCTTGGCAAATACACGCTCTTATCAATAGTGAACAAAATAGTTCTGTTAGAACTGCCTTCAGGGACACTTTACAAAGAAACACACACACACACACACACAAGCATATATGCTATGTTTGTATGTGACCACAGGCATGAAAGAACATACCCTCCTGGGTTGCTGCAGATGGATAGTTGGGGACAGGGAATGGGTATGAATCATGCGGGGCTATGGAGAATATGAAACATTTATGTTAGAAAATTATATCAAAAAAGGAACAAAACAGATACTACTTAAATAAAAGGCCAAATTGTCTTCCAAAAACTAATGAAAGCTTCCCACTTGCTCAGTCCAGCATTTGAGTGTAATTATACTCGTGCTTTGCTTATCAGAACATAACATCTACCTGTTTTAGTAAGGGCAACACAGGACATCTGCTTGGCCTCCCATTTACTGGTCTTGTCTTAGATATATTTTTATTATGATAAAATAGTACTCATGTCAAAATGCCTAAGTGTCATAGTAATAAATATATAATAAATACTTACATCTAGACTGAACCTTGATATATATAAGATCTCATTATTTATGTGTTTTTTTGCTAAAGTGCTGGCTGATATCCAGTCTTAGGAATGCACAAGATATTTATCACAGAGAAGGAAGGAAGGAAGAGAAATAGGAAAGATGAAAAGAAATATAATAAGGACAAGATAACCAAGAAAGGTAACTAAATAAGTCTCAAGTCTTATTCCTCAAAGATTTCAATTTCTTTCCTCATGTTCCCTATCCTAATACTTAACACATTGTATTACTGTTTACTTGAATATTTCTTGCCCCCTTTGCCCATATTATTAGCTCCATGAAGACACTAAATGTTGTTTTCTTAGTGCCTGTAACAGTGTCTGCACAAATAAGAAGTCAATAATGATTTGTTGAATGGGATACATGCACAGATTAATATTCAGTCCAATACATACTAAACAATTTTCTTAAAATTTCTGCTTGTATAGATTTGTTGAAATGAATACAAAAAACATAGATATTAGAAGGGGTATTAAAATTTAATTAAAATACAAATTGTTAGGTATGAATCAATGCTGTTCTATCAACACTATAACAGAGAAATAATTCACAGAATAATGTTGTCATGGGGATGGGTCTGGGGCAAGATCTATGTCAAATTATCTCACAGCAAAAATGCTTGAAGATATGTTTGGAAATTTCTGTATCTCATTCAGAGTGGTGTGACTAGACATTTGCCCTTGTATTTTTCAGGCAGTGGTTAGAAGACTCCTCTAAAGTCATCAATATGTCCAAGTAACTGTGATGTGTTTTGTTTTCATCAATCACAGTTTTATTTTGCCAGAAGAAAAAGACAAAAAAAACCCCAAAAACCTGTGGTACTCTTTCAACTTGAAATGGGCTTAGAAGAAAATTACCAATATACTATTATTTTTTGTTTGCTCTTTTGGACTTTGGGGAAGATTCAATTTTAGAAATGCTTTTTTTTCCTCCTCCAACAAGAAAAACAAAATATACTGGCAAAAGCAACAGACTTCTTTTGATGCTAGTATAAAGAAACTCTTGAGTTTTTGAAAAGGCTTACAAAAATGTAAGTCATCATCACACAAACGTACCACATAGTTGCAACAGAAATTGTTTAATGCATTTCTGAACTTTTTAAGCATCTCAAAAAAACAAAAGAACAAATGTTATAAGCCATGATTAAACTTCTCAAAACACTTCAGTTAAAATAGAATATTTTCATGAGCAGAGATTAATCATTCTGACAGGGTTTCCTCTCTAGCCCAGCACTCTCCTTTCTAACTTTCCTTGTTATTTACTGGCAGATATAACAATAAAAATACTATATAAACCCATTCCAGGGATATTTCTTCTACGCCCTTCAGTGCTTACACCATAATTGTAAAAGGCAAATAACCTTAGGACACACAAATGTCCCATGTAAATGTCATTTAAGTACAAGGCAATAATAGGTAGGTAAATTATTTGATATGATTAATAATGTTTACATTGTATAGTTATACTGAACATAAATGGCCGCTTTTAGAAATACATTAAAATAGCAAAATATAAGTTCTTCAAAATTTAAGGGCCGACCCTGTGGCACACTCGGGAGAGTGCGGTGCTGGGAGTGCAGCAGGACACTCTGCAGCGGGTTCGGATCCTATATAGCGATGGCCGGTGCGGTGCGCTCACTTGGCACCAAGCCAAGGGTTGCGATCCCCTTTCCAGTCACACACACACACACACACACAAAAAAAATCAGTCAAAATTTAATAAGTCAATCATCGTACCAACTTTGCTACTAAAAGTATATGATTGTTTCTAATTCTTTCAAACGTATCATTACAAATTTCATAGCAGGAAGACCAATTATATTTAATCTGCTGTAGGTTTAGAGACAAACCTACTAATTTTTTGTTTGTTCCTCCTCCATTTCTTGCTTCCCTAAATTCCTTGAAAAAGAACCGTA
The DNA here is from genome assembly GCF_000696425.1 of Galeopterus variegatus. NCBI lineage: Eukaryota > Metazoa > Chordata > Mammalia > Dermoptera > Cynocephalidae > Galeopterus > Galeopterus variegatus. The sequence goes on along the minus strand of NW_007732965.1, from coordinate 30,858 downwards.
GAAAAAGTTAACGGAATAAAAGGAAAAGACTTTTTAAAATATGTCATTTGCATACCTATATGTTTTTAGGGGCCTCTATGTCCTACTATAATAAGCATCTCAAGAGTAAGGACTATGTTTTCATGATGTCACCTAGTTGGCTCCAGTTTGAATGGATTTAATAAAGGTTTGTACATGGTAAAGGGGAAAAAATAACCCTACTATAATAAGCATCTCAAGAGTAAGGACTATGTTTTCATGATGTCACCTAGTTGGCTCTAGTTTGAATGGATTTAATAAAGGTTTGTACATGGTAAAGGGGAAAAAATAACATAAATTTTCTGTGGTTATTACTTACTAATGGGTATTCTAAGTGGTTAGATAGAATACACATAAATACATTATGCATAAATGTGTCAGCTGTTGGCATCTAAGTTGCGGCCATTATCCAGTGTGAAATAAACATTCCCATCACCTCACGGAGAAGGGTGAACAGTAGCTATTCACTTATCAATGGTTCTAATGTGAATACTTCAGAATAGGACATAGGTTCAATATTTTCTTAAATAAGATTCTTCTCTGTTCCCTCAGACAATTGAGGGCAGGTAAAATATTTTCAAAATCTGGAGATTACCCAGTGTGTATGCCAACTTGATTAAACATATGGAATACATACTTGGAGAAAAGCCAACTGGCGACCTGCTTGAGTAATCTAAACACCCAAACTGAGAGGGGTTAACATACAAAGATCAGCTTTGTACTTTGAAGTTTTCTGGTCTTCATTTTGCGTAATTAAGACAAGATTTAATAATCAAACCACTGTACAAACATGTACCTAAAAGTATAGGTTTGTTTCTAATTTTGGGAAGAATTCTTAACAGATTCCAAGGAATCAGCTCCACATGTGAAAAGGTCTCTGATAAGATTTGCTTTTCTCGTTGCTAAAATGCAAATACTTGCTTTTCATCTTAGTTTTATCCATGTGACTGGGGTTAGCATCTGCCTGTCAAAATCTCTAGTGTGGTAATAAAAGAGAAAGATTCTGATATTAGCATACCATCTGAATCTGAAACAGTCGCAACTCTAGGCCATAAAAAGCTGTATTCCAAAATATCTTAAAGGTATTCATAGAAATCATTTGTAGACCACAATTTCAAAGGGATCAATTTACCTAATTTGCCCACAGCTAAATATACGTATCCACATATTTCTAAGAAATAGAACCAACAGTGGCAGGAAACTATATCTATAATCCAATACTAATTTTATAAACCAACCTAATTACATATCAAAATAGTATGAAGCCAAATGTTGGATTCCTAATCTTCCCTCCCACATAAATTTCTCACACTGGACGCTGGACAATTTTTCATGAACACCTAGTAATTTTAAGTTGTGCTGAGAGACCACAAAGCAAATAAACAAACCTAACTCTACCATAATACAACAAACATGCAGAGGCACATCAAGTCAATGAGCATCATGCCATTAGGCAAAGAAGGAAGTTGGTTCTCTCCCAACATGATTGATTTGCTACAAAATAGTTTTATACGAAATAATTTGATAAATTTAGAGAAATTCTGTAGCAGTAAAATAGGCATTAATCTGATGATATAGTAAGAATCTGCAATGTCTAGTGAAAGAAGGTTGAAGAGACAATTGCCACTGCCAGCCACCCCCATCCCTCAACACCCTAATCCTACACATAATGAATCATTCTTGAGAGCAGCAAAGGGCTAGCCTGGAAGAATTTCTGTTCAGTAATGTGGTCTTCAGCCCATGCACCATTCATGGCTCTGCCCTTGGTGAGATGGAAGCCAAAAAGTAGGGAAAAACTCCAGCAACAGTTGCAATAATGCCCCTTCTCTTACTGCCAACAGAAAGATGATTAGACCTTTGCCCATGAGGGTTTATTTTGTTTTGTTTTACAACACAATACAATAAGGTATTTGGCATGAAGCCAAGATCTAGCTACCCATTTATCAGTAAACAGAGTATCATTTCTCAACGTAATACATTTTACACCTCCATAATATACTTCTAGGTGATATAGTAAAAAGGTGAGGGAAGAGAATCTGAATACTCAGGATCTTAATATTTTCCAGAAATTTTACAGGAATGAGAAAATTCAGCTTTTGTAAGCTTACCACAGCAGAGAGTACTGGCAAAACTGTACAGACCAGGTTCCTTAGTATCATTTTGCTTATGAATTCATAGAAAATGCTTTGCTGGCCTGTCTGATACCATTATACTGCAATCCCTGTTTCTTTGCGGTTGCCTCAGCAGGAGAGGTCCTAACAAAGTGGTATGATACAGACATCCACTGTCCATTTCTGCCACAATAGGGCTGCCAGAAAAGAAATTATCACAAATTTCTGAGAAACTGCTTCAAACGCTTTTTGGAATGAAGTGGGGTATACTAAAAAATAAATGTAACATAGATGTGCACAAGTTGCTGAGAAATACCTTATTGGCTACCTTGTCCTACCTGTCATCACCTGTATAAACTTTTTGACATGTCAAACCCCCACATTCAATTCTGCCTCAAGCCTTTATTACACCAAAAACCAGGGCTCCATGCACATTTGTCTGTACGTGCTTATGTATTAAAACAGGTACTCAGTCAAATGACCTTGCTAATGTATAAACTCAATTTTGCTATAAACATCCATGCATGTATTGATGGTGAATACACTGATAATGTGATGGTGTCCTTGAGCCCAGGTAGCATGGCTTGGATGGTAATCTTTTTGCTGTGACTGATACCAATATTCTCCCCTTATATGCCCATATCAGTGAAGAGATCCCCAATTTCCAAACCGGGGGTTTTGATACTCTGACATGGCTTGGAGGCTTACTTTGTTCATGTGGATCTGCTGCTGGTATTGCTTCTGCTTCTCCAAGAACTGCTGGTGTTGCTGCTGGATGACCAGCTGAGCCAATGTGCTCTGAGGCAGAGGTGCAGACTGGGTTCGATTCAGGGGTCTGTGACGGGGCAATTTGTGGGTACCTCTAATGCCAGGTGAAATTCTCTCTTTTGTCGCCAAGGGAGACTGAGGATGTAATGGCACTCCACCTGAAAAAAAATACATGTGAGTGTGTGCGTGCATGTGCCCCAACATACTTCAAGAAGTTCATGGAAGAACAGAATTGAAAAGTACTATGGATATTTCCATAAACTTTTTAAAGTACCAAGTATATATACAAGGACACACACACGCGCAAGTACTATGGATATTTCCATAAACTTTTTAAAGTACCAAGTATATATACAAGGACACACACCCGCGTGCGCGCACACACACGCGTATAATTTTAAGAAAAAGCAAGAAACCAAAGAAAATAAATATATGGGATAAATTATATGAAAAGTAGTGATAACCATGCAAACATCAAAAGAAAGCCAGGTTGGGTTCAGGAAGATAGAAATGCCAAAGCATTGGACAGGTATGCATCTGACCATATGACCCACCAGGAGTTCAAGCTGGTACACATAAAGGTAAAATCAGGTAAGTTTCTCCCACACCACCTCCCCCCACTCTCCCCATCACGAATCTGGAGGAATAAATAAGGATAGTAGCCTTTGTCACAGTACCAGGTGTCAGGGAGACCCTGGTACAGCACTATAAATCTTTATTAAGGTCTTGAGTTAAAGAGACATTACAGTGGATTACTGCTACAATAAAAGTCCTAAAATGACCCGTAAATGGTGCCATTATTAATTACCAGCCACAAGAAGTTTTTGCTGTCGCATTTGTTCTTTCAGTAATAAATGCTGCAGGAGAGCTTGGTGGCTGCTGTTGGGCTTTCCCTCTAACGTGACATGGGGATGGCTTGAAGACGCTGGGAAGCTGCCCCCATACTGCCCAGGCAGAGGAACACCTTGCCTGAGTGTCTGGGTCTCACACTTCTGCTTTTCTTTCAGTGTATTTGAAGCCTGTGTCAAGAAATAAAACAGATGTTAATCCTCTTTCACCCATGTGGTCATAAGGTCTCTCCATCATTAGATGAGTTTCTTATGCCATAATTTCCCAAAACAAAAACCCATCTCACTTAGTGGCTGAGTCGGGAAAATGGATAATGGAATGTCTTTTAAATTAACAAAGGAGAAATAAATATAAGGTTGAAGTACTGGAGAGAATTTATATTGGGTATCATTGCACTACAACTAAAACGGTTTTTTAAAAAAATATTAAAGATGATGCTAGATACAAAATTGCAGTTAGACAAGAATAAGTTCAAGAGGTCTATTGTATAACCTGGTAACTAGAGTTAGCAGCAATATATCGTATGCTTGAACATTGCTCAGAGAGTAGATTTTAAGTGTTCTTAACACAAAAAAATGACAAGTACGTGAGGTAATGCATATGTTAAATAACTTGATTTAGCCATTCCACAATGTATACATATATCAAAGTATCATGTTGTATTCCATAAATATATATAATTTTTATGTGTCAGTTAAAAAAACAAACAAAAAAATGATGCTAATTTCAGGCTTAATAAGTGAGAAGTTTATTTCTAAAATATTTTAAAATACACTGCTTAAGTAAAAGGTATATTGGAAACGTAAAATTCACTAAAATAATTAAACTAAAAACCATAGGGCCGGCCCGGTGGCGCACTGCTACAGTGCGCCGCTTGGGAAGCGCGGCAGCACTCCCGCCGCGGGCTTGGATCCCACATGCAGACCGGCTGCTCACTGGCTGAGCGAGGAGCGGGGGCAACGCCGAGGGTTGCGATCCCGTTGCCGGTCCCGGTCCGGTGCGGGCGCGACACTGAGGGTTGTGATCCATTGCCGGTCACGAAAAAAGACAAAAAGACAAAAAAAAACAAAAACAAAACTATATCATAGGGATTAAGAAGCTAGAGATAAAATGATTTGCAATTTTGGAGTTTCAAACAAAAGAAACAATTAACCTTTTCTCAACATGACCTCTAATAAGTTCACGGAGCTGTTTCCAATATTTAATTTTTTAAATGAAATTCTTAAAGTAACTCAATAAAAGGAGGTATAAAATATGCAAGAATTTGATTTAAACATGTATTTTTATATTAATTCATAACAGATCCCCAAGTCTCTAAATATTGAAAATGACACTTCAGATACTTTTGTATAATAAAGTAAACTATAAGTGAAATCAGATATTAAGTAAAATTGTCATTAAGAACTTGAAATGTATGATAATGCAGTAATAAGGCAATAATAATTATATCATCAATAGCAATAATGAATTATACTTTTCAAAGAATTTAATGAATGGTGGTCATTTTGGTATTATAAAAGCAGCCTCAAAATTATGTGGCATGTTTCTTTTCAAAACTCATGTTTCATCTTTCAAAATTGCTGTGCGTCAGGGAAGCAAAGCAATTTTCAGTGATGGAGAAATTGAAGGACAAAGAGGTAAATGGTTTGTCTGAGTCACAGAGCAAGTCAATGCAATGTTTAATCTAGAAGTGATTCCTTGTCCTGGTCTCTTTTTCTTAAACTTTCCCACTATTCAGAGGGGAAATGGAATATTAGAGATCTCTTTCCAAAGCCATGCTCAGCTTGAAAAATTAATTGTGATGGCCTCATCCACACCAAAATGGAAGCAAAGAAAAATGAAACTTTAATCCAAACCACATTGGTTTATTCATCCAATGGTACCAAATTGTATTACCATTGAAACATTAAATGGTCTGGCTTTAGCTCTTGGTCCTTTGGGAAAAAATTTTCCCTGACCACATTAAAAGGGGTGCATGTGTGAGTTAGTAAGGAATAACTTAGAACATGCAAAAAGTAATGGAAATAAAATGCCTGTCCATGTGTCCCAGAAGTTTTGGGGTTAGTATTTACTTATCAGCAGAGACAGAAAAAAATAGGAATAGGAGAAAAATAATTTTTAATAAGTGAAGACTGAATTTATTACCCATTAACATTTATTTTTGGTTTTGTTCTTAATTCCTTTTTTCTTTTTGCTAGAATCAATTATTTACCAATGCTTCCTGTGGAATTTGAAGGGTGCAACCGAATTCAGGATTTTCAAGTCTTTCTTTGTCAATCTCCAGATATAAAACAATATCCAAATTGTGCTTTCTCCTTGCTGATGTAAGATCACAGTATCACATAAGATAACATTACACTCTTAAAAAATACCAGATAATAAAATATCTCGTAGACTGATTTTACGATATGCATTAAACATACATGTGAATCTGACACGCTAGACTCAGTGGAAGTCTTGATGCTAAAGACTGGCAAAATTAGGGACAAAGGTTGGAACAAATTTCTCTTTAAACCTAACATATCACACAACCTCTGTATATGTACAACTTAATTTACTAACATTTCAGAGAGGAATTATTCTGCATAAGGCTCACAAATATTTTACAACTAAAATTTATAAAATTTTAGGGAATGTGCATAAAATAATTGTTGCTATCTTTTCCTAGTAGGACAATTATCTCTAAACGATCCTATTTCAGTTGTCAGGACTTTTAAACTAATTGATTACCTTTGAGTCTCCTGGTAATAGTTTAATATTGTTCTTGGAGAGTTTTTCCAGATATGTACTCTTCAATACCACAGTGTCAGCAACTTAAATTCTCCAAATAAAGTCATTCACAAAATAAATTCTATAAACATATGCTGCTGTGCCTTAGAAGTGATATCTCTCAGCACTGGCCTGGGTTGTGATCTAGGTCTCTTAATCTTACTTAGGTTTTTAAACTCTCCAAGTCTCTGCTTCTTCTACTGTAAAACTGTGGACTGTAATCTCTGTTTCATGGGATGGTTGTGTGGAGCTACTAAAATAAAATACTTAGATAGTGTATTTTTTAAAGCTATAAACCATCATATAAATGTTAGTTATTATTTTTATATATGACTACGTAAACCAGTATAATTCTATGATTTAAAATCAAACTATGAAAATATCACTAGGGCTGGTTTAGGATGACGCTGTGCAATGACTTACATTGAGCTGGGATGTCACTGCTGGAAGTCCTAAGGTAATGTTGGGCAAAGAAGGAGAGGTATAAAGACTTAGCAGGTTCATGGAATCTTCATGAATTAGAATGCGTTGCTGTGAAACCATTTGCTGTTTAAAAAAAAAAGTCTCAAAGTATCACAATATCACAAATTTTACAGGAAAATATTCACATATCAGAAAATAGGTTTTATATTATCTTAATTAAGAAAAATATTCAGGTATTTATTTTATGACTTCTGTATCCAAGACTTATAATGCAAAAATTCAATAAAATTCTTCTTCATCATAGTTATAAAACCTGAAGAAAGGGCTTCTATGTTAATTTTGCAAAATTAATTTATAAAATTCTGGTTTTATGGAATATGATCAGAATGTTTGTCGTCTACTGGTAAAGTACAACAATCAAATTTAGCAATCTTGATGAATATATATATACTTTTTTGTATTACTGAGTGAAAAAAATACATATATGATGCCGCCATAGTCATTATCTTCATGTGAATTCAATGCCATTTTACTGGTGGGAAACTCATATAAGAAAACCTTAGATTGAATATCACTACATAAGGCTTACGTAGTAATCATATCTTTTTTAATATAAAAATCTATTTATAGACAACTCTGGGGTGTTTTTTTAGATCATTCATATTCAGAAACCAAAGAAAATGTTCAAACGTTATGAGTTCCCTGCACCACAATAGCCTTCATTTACACTGTGGTATCCTGAACATTTTGGCATCACAGTGCTTTTTACAACAAATACCTTTTTAAAATCTAATACTAAGAGTCATGTTTTCCCACATGTGGCCTAATATGGTTGCTTGAATTACATTTTCTGTTTAACTCTTGCTTCCCTCCCAGAACATTTATACAATAAGAGTTACAAAGGTCTTATTAGACTAAGGAACTCTGGCCTGATATGGTCCCCAAGGGAACAACATCCCTGAAAAAGAATACTCCATGTAACAGTATGACACAGTGACTGCTTTCTTCCCAAACAAAAAGCATATGGGACTCCAATAATAGACCACCTCCAAGAGGGATATTGCACACACGGGCTTTGACTAAAGTAAATATAATAACTTGTCAAGCATGTTTGGGGGAGCTGTAGATTTTCCCCCGGACAAACCTGGGATATCAATTAACTGGGGAAAATATCATGTGCTAATACAATGCAACCTCTGAATGTCACTGAAGAGTGATGCGCCACCAAAACACAGGATGTTATTCCAAAACATCATTTCAATCATACGTTTGTTTGGAGATGAGTCCTAGCCCTAACAGAATAAGAGCAAAAGGTTAAATGTGGAGTTTTCTCATTGCAACTTGGAATTCCAAGCTAACTCAGAGTTTGTTTCTTCTTGAGAGAACAAGTCAGATATTTGTGCATGAAAATCAAGAGTTATATTGAAACCATGAACATTGCATTGACTTTATATGCAACCTTCTACAAAATTAAAGTTGTCTAAAATGCCATAGCATAAAGATGGTTGAAAAAGATTTTTAAATTACAATCTGTGAAATTGCCAATTTTTTTAGGCGCTATCAGCAATAGTTGCATATTCGCTCTAAATAAAAAGGCAAGCTACAATTTTCCTTACATAAATATACTTCTAACACAAATGCTAAGTGTAGAATATATACCTGAACAAGAACAAATAGAACATATAAGTAAGTAAAAATACTTGAGGCTAGCTTAGTAGCAGGAAATAGTAATTTAAAATAAAAAGCTATTTCATTCACTTATTTGTATTCATGAAAGAGAAAATAAATTGTGGAAAAATACGCACTTTAAATAATGTATAATATTCTTTGAATCTGTTTCTAACAGCACTGAGATTTCACACGGACTATGGGAATAACAGCACAGACCTCACAAAGGAGGTTATCTTTGTCTCCCAGAGAGAATTTCTGTAACACACTCCCACCTCATCACAGGAAGCAGACTTACACTAAAATGAGAAATAGATTTTTTTTCTCACATGTAATAGGGGCAGCAGGACACTGGCTGTTCACACCAGCTTTGACTAAAGTGAAGGGATTTGGGGATATTCTTACTCTGGGACTGCAGACCCCTGCAGTTGCATGTAAAAATTGAGTGGCTCCATTTCCTGTGACATATTTCATATGGTACATTGATTTTCAGCTTCTACCATGTGCCAAGCCTTGTGCCAGGGAGTATCTGAAGGCTCACCTATTCTTCTACATTCTCTCAAACTACCATTATGCTCATGCTACAGATGACAAAACTGAGAGAATTCCCCAATTCTGCTTCCCCGTGGGATCAGCAATGAAGCTTTTAACCTGACCAAGGCTATATGATTTGTTGTCAGGCGCTGCTGCAGAAAGTACACACCACTGAGCAGCCACTGTTGGAGGACGGGCAACAATAAAGAAGTAAGGAGAACGGCTGCAGCATTAGAGAAGAAGAGGAAACAAACTCAGGTCCTAAGGTCTATGGAAAGGAATAAAGGAGCCAGCTGACCTGGGCATGAGGGACAGCCCTGGTGGCTTTATATACATTGAGGATCTTCAAGTCATGGGAACAATTCCAGAGGAAGCAAGGGAAATTCTGTATCCTTCCTAAGGTCTATGGAAAGGAATAAAGGAGCCAGCTGACCTGGGCATGAGGGACAGCCCTGGTGTCTTTATATACATTGAGGATCTTCAAGTCATGGGAACAATTCCAGAGGAAGCAAGGGAAGTTCTGTATCCTTTCTATCTGCTGGGTATAGTTGGTTCTTGTCACAGAGACTAACTGGTATAATATCATGTCATAGAAACTTCAGGACCCATTGCTTAGCTTACCTTTTTGGATTACGGATAAGGGAACAGGCACGGAGTTTATGTAGACTCTCAATGTCTAGAATCACAGATGACTTAGAACTGAAAAATCACTTTCCTCAAATTATTTTCTTCAAATGCAGCTTTCCTCATTAAGGCTCTTTGATAGAAGCAGGCTATGTGTTCCAGGTTAATGATTCTTAATAAAACCCGGAGCCCTATTTTACACTGCTAAGTACTGACACACTTGAAAGCCAGACCAACAAGTTATAAGGAGTACTACTCCACCAAGACAATGAAGGATCCTGACCAGTATTCAAGCAAGGCTGGAAGGCCACCCAACCTTAACATTGTGGTGAGCTCACAAGTATTTTCATGCAAAGCCAGGATTTTTCCAGGAAGCAGTTTTGAAACTAATCCAGCCCGTAAATCAGTGCTGTGCTAAGATGCCAACATTTCACGGCTTAAAACAAGGAAAAGATGGTTTTAATCTGAAAACTGTTCAGATCCAGAAACTTTTATTGTAGTTAGGTAAAATGGAAATATTAAATGTATAAATAGCTGTCAGTTTACCTTCACAAAACAACTGAGTAACTCCTCTCTGTTAGATTAACAATGTTGGGTGCTGGGTATAAGAAGATGTCCTATATCACACAAATTCACATGCTAGGCAGGTGCACAGGAAAGTAGAGAACTGCTTCTAATAATCTGTGATAATTACTATTTTAGAGTAGGGTTAAAATACTTCGATGGCACACAGGAAGGTGTCTTGTTAAGTCAGGCTTTGATGGGTAACTACCATTTCACCAGAAAGAGCATGACGTTAGGAAAGGGGATGTAAATTGAGACAGGTGCTGGGGTAAAGGAGGCCTACTCATATTTTTGTAAGGTCCTTCTAAATTTTATTTAATTTCTTTTCTCACTATCACATCAATTGGAAGGCTATCTTATATATAAAATGTGTAAGTCAGATGAATAAAATACACATAGACTAAAAAAAAAATCTCAGCTATTTATTTAACCATTGAAATTTAAAAAAACACTAGTTTCAATTAGAAGACTCAGAAACTCTTTCAAAACGGTTACTAGCAGAAATTACAAAAATAGACGGTGACAAGTGTCATGGGAATTGATAAAGGTAAAAGTCCTTACACACTGGTGGGACTGTAGACTGGTACTGCAATCCTGGTAAACAATTCATCACTATGAACAAAAATAATGATACTGCATACCATGACTCTTCTGGTCAAAACTCTCCAATAATTTCTTCTTTCAGAGAGAAATGATCTTTGCTGGGAATTATAACTTTAAGAAATTCTTTCAATAAGCTGTAGGGTGATGTCTACAGGTACATATTGAAACATTTTTTTGGTGATGGATGGGAACTGGAGGCCACCAGGACATCTACCTGGGAAATGAGTATGTAAAATGGAGCAGCCCCACTATGGATTTTTATGATGATTCAAAGCAAACCACTGGATTTCTGCATCCATAAAGAATGAATGGATCTAAAAACACATGAGGTAGATGTGCAAGAATGAGGTAGACAGCACCATGTCATTTATGTCCACTAACATTCATGCACACAAAGTGAAAAATACATATGATGTAAGAATCCATGTAAGCAAAAACGCAGGAGAGAATGACTTCCTATAGGGGCAAGGAGAACGGAAGTGGGGAAAGGAGATACAGAGGAAGGAAAGAAGGACGGAGGATGGAGGGGGATAAATGAATACCTTTTTCACTCTTGAGAGCACAAAGAAGTCAACTGCTGATCCTTGACTAAATATTAGGTATGTAAATAATTGCCTACTTTTTAAGAAGCTAACAAGAAAAGAGGATGTAGACTTTTCAGTTTACTGTATGTTCAAAATTATTTACAATATGTATGAGAATGAGAAAAAGAAAAATATACATACAGGGTTTTGGTGAGAAGAAGTCTGGACTAGTGAAAAGAAGTTTGACCTAAGCGTCTTACCCTTGAGTTCTACCACGCACTAGCTTGCGACTCTGGGCAGCCACGACCTTCCCTGGACTTCAGATCCTTCAGCCTAAGACTGAAGCTCCTCTGACTAAGACATGCTCATAAGTGTCAGTCAACTTTGGCTTTAAAAGGTCCCAAACCCCCAAATCTAGACTATTCAAAAATGAAGAATGCCACATTAAAAAAGGACAAAAAAAAAAAAAAAAAGAAGGTCCCAAACCCCCAAATCTAGACTATTCAAAAATGAAGAATGCCACATTAAAAAAGGACAAAAAAAAAAGAAAGAGAAAAAAAGCCTCTTAATCATTTAATGTTTGCCTATGGCTTTCACAGTATTTTTCAAGATCAGATTTATTTTCTACTTTTCTTTCAGACAGCTGATAAAAAATGAAAATCTACATCTAATTAAAAAGAAAATTGTTTAGGCAGTAAAAATTACTGAGTTTTCATTTTTACTGGGCACTCATTACTATAAAATGGTTGTGAGTCCCCCTCCCCCCAAAAATCATTTGATGAGGTTTGCTTTGCATTTGAAAGGCAGTGATGTTTTCTTAAAGACCTTGTTTTACAATAATGACTCATATTATTCCTATCCTAATAGATATAAGAATCATATACTAAATGGTTCTTTGGTCATAGCAACCTCATTTCCCTGAGGTGGGGAAAAGTGTTTTATTTGCTTCCATCTAAAACCACAGCTCTACACCCCTTCAGAAGGGAACATGACATTTACAGCAAATGCCACAACAACTATTATTGAAACAACAGGCAGATGAGTCATGTGAGATTGGGGCAAAACAAGTGACATTTCAGATGAATTTAGAACACTTAACCTTATTATTAGAATCTTTCTTAAAAATCATTTGTATCTGCTGGAAAAAATTATTTAAAAAAACACCATAGCAGAGACAGCCACTAATGTTCAACTAGAAATAAACCAGCAGCTTGGCTACTGTTAAAATAGCCATCAAATAAATCTACTGAATCTAAAGTAATGGTGCTGATATCCATGGAAACATATTTGAACCCACAGGCCCACAGTATTAACAATAAAGTAACTAGATAGGTAAAGACATCTCTGACTGGAGTTGGAAATAGAAATCCCTGAGGTTTCAGCTCTCCAACCAAGTTTACAAATGAGTAAAAGGCAAGTAGCTCCAACAATCTGAGTTCTGGGACTGAGCATATGTAAGAAATAGAAGAAATGGAACAGAAGTGGTCAGAGCAGATGGAGACTCACTCTCACATCAAAGTTGCTGGCGTGAAGACAAACATGCTAATGAGTTTTCCCTACCAGGAGTCAGCATTGATAATAACAACAAAAAATGAACTTGTTTCGAACTTCATAATTTACCACCTGCCTTCCGAACACTGATTCCCTGTAACAAAACTGTTAGCGTAATTACTACTTTTTACTAGATCAGGAATCTGAGGGTCAGGGGAAATTTGGGGACTTGACCAATGATGACAAAGTAGTTGATTTTGGAACTGACAAAGTAGTTGATTTTGGAACTGGGTTCCCACAGAGCCTTTGCATACATTCCAAACCATTCCACTACACTGTGCTGTTTCCTGAGCCTCAACTTAGGAGTAAATTCTCCTCCTACTTCTCTCTTCCTTTTATCTAAGTTAGACAGGACATGTGAATTACAAGACAGAAAATTTTGTTTTCATCTATGGCTCAAGATCTATAGAGATAGGCTTACTTTCCTATGACTTAAGCAGCAAAAGAGGGTAGAATCCCATTCATTTACATGGGCTCTGAAAGAATTAGGTGACATGCTTTTCTACCTACAGATCATGGAATAAACAGCTCACTCAAATATACACTGTCATACTAATTTAAAATGAAAACTCACCTGTATTGCTCTTTTTTTTTTTTGACCGGTAAGGGGATTGCAACCCTCAGCATGATGTTGCCAGCACCACGCTCAGCCAGTGAGCACACTGGCCATCCCTATATAGGATCCGAACCTGCAGCCTCGGCGCTACCAGTGCCGCACTCTCCCGAGTGAGTCACGGGGCTGGCCCCATATTGCTCTTATTTTTTAAATGGTAAAGTATACAACTAATTTTCTAAGAGTGTAATAATGTACTTAATTCACACCCCCAACACATTTCTATTGCTATGAAATCACATATTAATCTTAAAAGACATCTGTAAAAAATCATAGTAAATTCTAAATGATGGTTAATCAAGTAGGGCTGAGAATATATTTTTTTTTCTCCTCTGGTTTAGGTGGAAGTTTTTAGGGTTACAAAGCTAGGATATTAATTCGCTGACAGTCTCAGTCTGAATTCTGCTATCTCCTCACCTATCCAGAATGAATTACACAACAGATCTCTGTAAATGCAATGCAGCAGAAAACCACATGTTAGCCATCAGGACTGCATTTTTTGTTCTGGGCCACAGAGAGGCTACCCATCAGTGCATAAAGGTCTGCCCACCTGGCCTTTTGGATCATAGTTCAGGCACACAATTAATTCATTATGAGGTAAGTCAGTGCTTGCTTTTGAACTAGCCTTTCAGCTTTGGAGGTGAATGTCCTGTCACTGACCTGAAGAAATACCTCTACTCTTTTAGACTCCATTAAATCACATTTCCTCCTGTTTTGTTTTTCTTCTTTTTTAATGGTGGGGGTGAAAAAAAAGGTTTGTAGTGACAGAATATGTTCAAAAATTAGCTGAAAAGCTAGGGCATCTAAACGTTATTTGTAACAGTAAAGGTCTTGGGAATATAAAACAGATTTACACAATACAATCAAATATATTTGAAATATATATATTTCAGATATATATTTGAAATATATATATTTCAGATATATATTTGAAATATATATATTTCAGATATATATTTGAAATATATATATTTCAGATATATATTTGAAATATATATATTTCAGATATATATTTGAAATATATATATTTCAGATATATATTTGAAATATATATATTTCAAATATATATCTGAAATATATATATTTCAGATATATATTTGAAATATATATATTTCAGATATATATTTGAAATATATATATTTCTACATTCAACAATTAGCATGTATGCTTCTTAGAAATGCACTATCACGGCAATAAGTTTTAGAAGACCACTTACAGCATTATAGTATTTTATTAGGGCCAGAAACAGCAATACAATGTTTTGATTGGGACTATGTAGTAAAAGTATATTTTTAAAAGACAAAAGAATGATGAATACAAAATTGAGCATGATTTCAGGATGTAGAAAGGGGGAAAATATGTTTTGATAGTTACTAAAGTCGCAATACATATATTCCCTCATTATAAATACATATGTATGTGCACGCCATTCTTAGTACAACATATAAGAACAACCAAGAAATATGCATTGGTGAGATTAGAAGTACATGGAAAAGGTGACATTTTCTCTTTAAGCCCTTTATGAACTATTAAATTAGATTAAATGAGTGTACTAGATTGTGTACATATATATGTACACAATGAAATATATATATTTCAGATATATATCTATATATCTGAAATATATATATTTCAAATATATATCTGAAATATATATATTTCAAATATATATCTGAAATATATATATTTCAAATATATATCTGAAATATATATATTTCAAATATATATCTGAAATATATATATTTCAAATATATATCTGAAATATATATATTTCAAATATATATCTGAAATATATATATTTCAAATATATATCTGAAATATATATATTTCAAATATATATCTGAAATATATATATTTCAAATATATATCTGAAATATATATATTTCAAATATATATCTGAAATATATATATTTCAAATATATATCTGAAATATATATATTTCAAATATATATCTGAAATATATATATTTCAAATATATATCTGAAATATATATATTTCAAATATATATCTGAAATATATATATTTCAAATATATATCTGAAATATATATATTTCAAATATATATCTGAAATATATATATTTCATTGTGTACATATATATGTACACAATCTAGTACACTCATTTAATCTAATTTAATAGTTCATAAAGGGCTTAAAGAGAAAATGTCACCTTTTCCATGTACTTCTAATCTCACCAATGCATATTTCTTGGTTGTTCTTATATGTTGTACTAAGAATGGCGTGCACATACATATGTATTTATAATGAGGGAATATATGTATTGCGACTTTAGTAACTATCAAAACATATTTTCCCCCTTTCTACATCCTGAAATCATGCTCAATTTTGTATTCATCATTCTTTTGTCTTTTAAAAATATACTTTTACTACATAGTCCCAATCAAAACATTGTATTGCTGTTTCTGGCCCTAATAAAATACTATAATGCTGTAAGTGGTCTTCTGAAACTTATTGCCGTGATAGTGCATTTCTAAGAAGCATACATGCTAATTGTTGAATGTAGCTGTATTGTGTTGTTTTCATTTTTCAAGGCACAAAATCCATCCAGGGACTGATTAGACCCCAAATCCACTGGTGTTTCTGCGATTATTGAGAATCACATTCTTGAAACTGAGAGGAAATGGAAATCTAAAGTTTTTTTTTTCTTTTAAAAAAACTTGTGGCCAAGTTGTTCTTTTACTGGTAATTGATTAAAGGGTTGCAGAACACTGACCAATATTGACATATATTTGTACTAACCAACAGACAATACCTATAACCAATAGTCTAATAATCCCATTTACATCTCTGGTTTCAAACATACATGAGTATTTATTCCATCTAGTATCATGTTTTTGAAAAGATAATGAAAAAGAGAAAGAGGGGCAACAGGATGGTATGAAACAAGAAAACAGATGAGGAAGCCAGAGATAATGTAGAGGCCCAAAATGTTATACTTCAAGTAGCTGGAAGATGGTCATAAGTGAGAGTATCTATCTACCCTGCTCATGTTCCTTGGAAAATTATTTGGGGGAAATTTTTGTAATCTAGAATAAAGATGCATACTTCCATAGAGACTTTACATTTGCTTTTCGCAGACAGCTGAGGGCCTACAAGTATGGAGCCACTTTAAAACAAATTAACAGGCTCTAGGTTATGTGATTTGGGCTACAAATCCATAAGGACTAACTTGCGGTTGCAACTTTTCAGGGAGAGAATCCTCCCCTTGTGCTACTCTGCATCAAGACAGCTCTGGGAGTGTGGGTAGGAGACACACAAGTGTAGCTTTTGGGATCACGGGCTTTTGAGATCCCAGCTTAGAGTCTGGACAGTCTCCTATTATATTATCCTCCTTGGTCTTTACTGGGCTTTATCTTCTGTCTCCCCAGTTTCATAAGGCCTTGAAAACCAGAGTTCAAAACTCAAGTACACAAATGTCTTCAGAGCAGAAGTGGCTTCACTAGCTTCAGTCTTGGTCTTACCAAGGATAACTTCTGGGTTGCTGTCTTCACTTATATTTTGGCCTGATAACTTTATAAGTAATTTATAGTATATATGCATATGTGTGTGTTTGTGTGTGTGTACGATATAAAGGAAAGTACATTGCAACCGATATTTTGGCATAATGAACAGAAGACACTTCTGTCAGTCAAAATAACTGTTAAAAAATCAACTGGGTTGCCTCAGGAGACAGTGAAGTGAGCTTCCTATAATTAGAAGTGTTCTAGTAGAGGTTGGATAGTCACATGACAGGAAAGCTATAGAGGCAATCTAACAATCAGATTTACCAGTCCCTCTGAGCCCTTAGGTACCATGACTATAAAATACAAAGGAAGAAGCATGTCACAGTTATCTATGAGAACTTATCACACCAGCTCTCTCTGCACAGAGCAGTGCAAAGTGAAGAAAACATTATAATGACAGAAAGGAAAAATTAAGGCTTTCAGTCAGTGGTTGGTGACTTCAAAGCAACTGATTCCCCAAGAGTGGCTATTTTCAGTCTGTTGCCTTTGCTTACCCTAAATACAGAAGCTACACGGACAAATTTTTGCTGACTCCCACATTCACTTTCCTCTTAGTCTTGTAATATAGATTCCAGTAAATCATGTGTAACTTTAAACGAATTTCCTTTAACAACTTCAAGGACAAAGTTCATATCTTGTCCATCTTTATATCCCTGCTGCCCAGCAAAATGACTGGCATATAGCAGATACTCAATAAATGCTTGCTCGGCGGACCTCTCTCTCTCTCTCTCGAGTATAACACTCTCATATCTTGTCCATCTTTATATCCCTGCTGCCCAGCAAAATGACTGGCATATAGCAGATACTTAATAAATGCTTGCTCAGCGGACCTCTCTCTTTCTCTCTCGAGTATAACACTCCAATTATTTTTCATTATTCTTCAGGTCACATGGATAAACCCACCTTGCTAGGTTATTCTTGTGAAAAGTTTATATGAAGTTGTCTTTACTTACTGATGAGTCTGCTGTCATCAACATAACCAACAACCAAGCAGAAGGACTAGTACATTGTACAACTATTGGAAAGTGCACACTCAGGATCACTAAGAATGTTTTATGTGAGGATTACATTTCAATATTTTTCAAACCCTGATTGCCATCCAAACATCCCTGGTTGTCTAATTTATAAATAAGATCAAGTTTATGCAATTCCATAAACTATAAACCTATAAGAAAATAGCTGATATTTAATTAAATATAATTATATAATTTAAGTAACTTATATGTTAATAAATACCAATTATTTTCTTACAGGTCCATAACAACCAATATTTACTTATATCAGTTAATAAATATCAGTTATTTTTCTTATAGGTTTATTTATACCAGTTAATTAAAATGTCAATTATTTTCCTTATAGGCTTATAATATTTATATTTGTTAATAACTACCAGTTTTTTTTTATAGGTTTATATCCTGTGAAATGGAGGGAACAATTCATAAATATCACTTGGATATTAAAATTCAACTGAGAAATATCACTTTGTATTAGATAGCTAACGAGGGATCCAATTTTTAAAAGAACCAAAATAATGAGGGTCTTACCTCAGCATGAGGAGTAGGGGGCAAAACCGAAGTCTCGTTTTCAGTAATGTTTCCAGTTGGCCCATTGTTTGGTGAACTGGGACCAGACCCCGGGGAACTACTACTGACTGAGGATTCTGAAAAATAGTGTGAAGTACAAATATATTCATGAAAAACATACAAAGATGAACTTTAGTTACTGTAAGTAATACACAGCACTGGACAATATTTTATCTTCCCCCTACATGAACGACAAGCACCACACTTCACTAAACTGAAAAAACTATAAAAATTTTTGAAGCACTTCTGAATTTTCATACCACTTCCCCCCCACCTTTGTTTTCACTGCACAAAATACGAGGTAGTATCTAATAGTTCTAGAGAAGTAATGACATGCTGTTAGAGAGGGTACTAGAAGATTTTGATGAGGAAAAAAAAAAAAGGAATCTTCTCTCATTTGCTCTTTTGCTATCATTAAAAATAACAGTGATATATATATAATGACCTGTGCACACCAAAAAACTAACTCATTAGACATGAGACCCAAAGCCATTTCTGTTGTGTCTGAAAAAAAGTGCTCAAATGCTGTGTCTTAATCTGCTCTTTACTTGATATTCCAAGGCTATACCAAAGTTGTATGAAGAAAATGCAATAGAATGTAGAATCTCTACATCGCATTGATGGCCTTGTAAAACACCATCTGACCTTAAGTCAACCCAACTTATTTTCCAGAAGATGAGAAGTTCCCTAAGTTTAACAAATAAAATTTTAAACATCTAATTAAAAATATATATAAATTTCCGATTTCTAGAAATATAGCTAGAGAAGTCATCTTATCAAGCCTTGTAAATTATTTATTGGGTTCTAATTAATTTTTACCTTCATTCACTTCAAAATTTTTCTAGTTGCCTCATCTTTCAACCTAGTTTTGCACACATTACCTTGCCTCATACTTTGCAGAGAGTTCTGATATTTGAGAACCATACTTCTGATATTTCCACCAGCAGATTTTCTTTCTCCCTCACCCTTCCCATTTCAAAAGTAAAGCATTTCTCCTCTTCTCCCCTTTCCAAGACTAGCCATTTACTCTCACCCATGACGCTGTCCCCTTACGTAGTTTGAGAATTTTGTTCCATCAATTATTCGGAATCTTCAGGCCTTGCTTCTCCACTGGAATTGTCCCTCTAGTCTGACAGCATGCTAATAATTCTTGAGAAGTAGTGTGCTCTCATAATGTCTACTCATTCCTTCTAGCCCTGGCAACGTGGCTTACTACCAACTGCAACTCTTCTCTCAAATGCCCCCAAATCTGAAGGCTTCTGACAAAAGCCATCATTCTCCATATCCTATTTTTCAATAATGTTTTCCACCTCCATGTTTGTTCACATCTCCCTGACTTTTTTTCCTTCTACCAATTCCTAAATAAATTCACCTAAGTTTGTGGCCTTATTCCTTTTCTCTTTCCCTTGTCAAACTCACTCAATATCATAACTTCAAATGTTATTTTAAGGCAGAGCACTCTTGTGAAAGTTTCTTGCCTTTAGCTTTCATAAATTTCAGCCTGAATTCCTCTGGAATGCTGGGCATTTTTAATCTTCCATTACATGGGTGTCAACTTCAATGTATTCCAATATTAAATGTTTTCTGCTTATCTCTGTACTTATCACCGCCCTTAAAGTCATCCTCATTCCCTTGTTTACCCCAAATCTAATGAGGTCTTTTCCATTTGTTCTTCGCATGATCTCTCATCTATGTCTGACTACAATCATTTCAGTATAAGCCCTTGTTATTCTCTCATGAACTACAGGAAAAGTCTCTTATTACTTCAGAGTCGCTCCAGAAGTCTCTCAAAACTTTTTTCCAAACTCTTGGCAAATGCATCATACTGAGACAACTTTCACTGTGTCCTTCTGCACCAAAACGGAGCCTAACATTTCCTTCTATTGCCTTTACTGCACTCTGCGGTCAGTCAAATTAAATCACCTACTCTCCTAAGTGGCAAACACTTTCCCATTTCATACTTTTCTATCCTCCTTTCTCTCCACTTCATTGCAGGCCCAATCCCACCTGTAAACTCAAAGCCCGGCTCATGCACCATCAGAGAATGGGAACTCCCAATTTCCAGGCAATATTTTCTTTTCATCCCTCAGAACACCAATAATTCCCAGCTTTCAACTGCAAATATTTCTCTACTCAGAAATGCAATGCCACTGGAAGGAATGTGAGATTGGTGGTAGAATTCTGGTCTTGCCACTTATTCATTGTAGGATTTGAACAAGTTATTAGAATAATAAAATATATAAATGCATCTTTCTCACTGACTTTCTGTCTATATGTCTTGCTTAAATTTCGATTAATATACTTTTTAAAAATCTTTGCCTCTTCCTTGTTTACTTTTAACAAAGAAAATGAACATGTTTTTAAAACTTTTACAGGAGCGTCTTTTCCCTAACTCCTAACTCTTGTCTTTCCAATATGACTAAGTACTGATTTCTCCTTAATATCTCATTCCCATTTCCACATTAAAAAAAAAAATCTTAAACATGCTGTCTTACCAATTTTTAATTCTATTATTTATATTATTTTATGTGATATTCAGACCAAACTATTTTCTTACATAGAAACCACTGCTATAAACATTAGTATTCAAGGCAATAGTGTATTCTACAACATCACACTGGACGGGACCTGAGGAGAGGTAGCAACTGATTTTCTGAGAATACTGACAAAACCTCAGAGAAGAAATGATATGATAACCAAAGCTTGAAGAAGAGTAGTTCATGAAATGCAATGGAGAAGGGGAGGGTGGAGAAGGCATTACAGACACAGGGATGAGTCGATGCTTGGAATTTTTAAAGAACATGGCAGAAGGGGGACAGAAAACCCTTGAATTTGAAAAAGAGGAAGCTGGTAAATGACTTCTGTGTCAACTATTGGGAGTAGAAAGGTAGCATGGGTTTGCAAAGAGCATACACTTGAACCTATGAAACGGGGAAGAGAGAAAAGATATAAAGGTGAGAGAATATCAGCAATGGGAATTTAACTGCTATGATGTTATTATGGTCTCTGACTAGATACTAAAGATAACTAGTAGTAAGATCCAAACAGAGGTCATCCAAATTACATGAAAGTTGGCAGAGAAATGGGAAGGAATACAGGTGAGGACAGCTGTATGTCTGGTAATTCAGAGCCTCCGAAGACATTTAGAGTAAGTGCAGCATGTCAGTTTAAAAAATCTACCAAAGCATTCACTAGTCCCAACTCACTGACCAGAAATGTGTGTCTAAGAAATGCACAAGCCTCTCTTCAAATACACATTATTTCCTGACATAAAAAAGGGGACTTATTATCTCACAAAATTAAGAAGATAAAAATATTATATTTTAAATGTAAAGCAAATCAGGTAAAACTCTGGCATATCATAACCCTTATAATGAGGAGTAATCATTACTCAGATAACTATTGAGATAAATTCCACTTCAATTTGGTAAGAAAGAAAAGTGACTGTAGAGAAAAAGTTATAATCAAGAAAATGAACTAATAGGAAAATAGAAAAGATACTGGGATAAATAAATATGACCTTAGATATTAGGATTATAAAGCAGAAAAACTAGCAAAAAACTAGTCTCTCCAATTAGAAAAACAATCTATCTCCATTTACACTATACAATTGATATGCTTATTCTTTAAATTAATTATAACAAGTTCACTTCCCAACCCCACTCCTCAACCAAGGACCTCTACTCATATAAGAAAATCTTACTTAAAATTTTTACTTAATAATATTTCTAGAAAAAAATTGTCTATAACTGTGAACTTAGAATGCAATTGTTCTAAATTAGTGGTTATATTTCACACAGAAAAATAAATATAAACCCTAGTAAAATAATTTCATCTATTGATCATTTCTTCACTATTTCTTATTCCTCAAGGAAAAAAAAAAATCCCATGGTAATCACTAACATTCTTCTACAGAAGAGAATATCGATCTGTTAGGATTGAATAGAAGACTAAAATTTTGTTTTTCCTAATTAATCTATTCAAACTTTTAAGTCACACTATACCTAAATACACTTTTCCACCTCCACTTCCACAATCTTCAACCAAATTGCCTTTCTGAAGTAAACACTGTCATGGCTAAAAGAGGAAGAGAAAACAAAACTTAAAAACAGGCTAAGGATAAGATCTAACCTTGGAGAACTAATACCAACTAACTACATTGGTACAATTTTCCTTGAGAATGGAGAAAAATGGTTGCAGGTTACCACTTCTTTCTTGAGGTAACCAAAGGAAATAACCAGGTACAATGCATATCTTTAAGTAGATACTCAACAAACAGTAGCCAGTATTATTATTTCGGTTAGCCTTTTTCATTCTTGTATCCTTAGGTCTTCTCTAATTTCAGACCAGGTACAACTGGGACTAGGGGGGTTTGTAAGACATCAGGTTGAATTTCCTAACCTGTTCACCCCACTACTAACCAGGCAGCTAAAAAAATAAGAACTCTTCCATTTGAGACTAGTGAAAATGACAATTTCTTCCCCTTCATAAAAAGCAATATATCCCCCTTCTGCCATAAGTCCCAGTTCACTAGTAAACACATAAAGTCATTTATGAGTTCTGTAAATTTGTTGAAAAGTCAAGGTTTTGCTGCTCCACGTATTTTAATTTTCCCAGATGTATTTGGTACATTCATGTCTGAGTAGGGGGAAGTGTTCTTCTTGGACCTCCCTCTGCTCATTTCTGATCAAATTTCATTAAAAGTTATATTTGCCTGGTTGGCATTCCCAAAATGGACTGCCTGTTTCTGAAAAGAATAAGGTGAGCTTTGGTGTTCCCTAGTTATGCCTTGATTGACACATAGCTCTGTTTTTTCATTCATTTCCTGTTTAACACAGTTGGTTAATGCATAGCAAGGTTTACTGAACTACTTCTGAGTTTTCAATATAATTTCCTTCCAATAAATATTTCTCCTCAAAATAACTTTTAATATTCAGCAGGTATATTATTCTAAACTTTTTTTCTTTTTCATTCCTACTACCAGCATGTTTTGTTAGTATATGTCTGCCCAATCCTCAATTACCTGTCACCTCAAACATTCGCTTCTTGAATGAAGTGACAACATTTCCATCCTTCCGCCTGAGTAAGGGGCTGCTTCTCCTCTCTGCCACTTTCTGTTTTAACCTGGACCGCACCTTCAAGTTGGGCTCAGAGGCTGAAGATTGAGACAAAGAAAATAGATAAAAATTAAAAAATAGAGAGCCAAGTGCTCCTGTGTTTAGAAAAGAAGTCTCACCCTTTTCCTGGTCCCTTCTCATTCTCCAATTATAGACCCAAGCATATAAATAAGGCATTGACCCTAAATTAATTAAACTGACAAATATAAGTAATTATTTCCATGTAATGTGCAAAACGTTTTTCTACTTCTCTAAATATGAAAATGAAAAGAGAGGAAAAATATAGGTTTTCTACTTATTTTATCTAGAAGAATTGGGATTGGTAATGGTAAGTTTAATCACTAATTATGTTTGGGTCAGAGTAAGATTTATTACACTTGATTGTTGGCCCAGTTAATTCTCTCAAGGGTGAAACTCAATAACCACAAAAACAGTAACTTAATATGATTTTAGAGACTCTGACCTGACTTCTGGTAATAAGAAGACACCTCTGTACCATATAATTTATGTGTAATTCTGACTCCTGGAGTATTTCTTTGTCAGTAGTTTCTAACCTAAAACCCTGGGAAAACACACTTAGTGTAAAAACACCAAACCGGCAAGAATCACTGTGAACAAACCTTTTTATACATTCAATATACTATAGGCTAGAAAGAAAGGGTGACCAAATCTTAAACGAAAAGTCTGAGGTAGGCTGTATGTTCCAAGGGATAAATGCACATTATTCATGCATATGTTACTATTTCTTTGGTTAAATGATTCTAAATTGTGAAGCACTTTAATTAGTGACCATTTATTATGTTTTTAAATAATTATAGTTTAGAAGATGGAAACACTGAATTGAGTCTCTGTGTTGCAGAAATCAATGATGGTGGTGGTGGTGGTGGTGGAAAGGTTTTTTCCAATGACAACTAACATTTATGTAGTGTTTTCTATGTTCCAGTATTGTTCTAAGCATTTTTGTTAATATTAACTTGTTTAACCAAAAAACATCCATATGGCATAGATAATATTTATAATTTGATTATATCAAGGAGAAAACCAAAACACAGAGGGTAAGTAACTTGCCCAAGGTTACAGAAGTAAAAACGGATGAAGCCAGGATCTGTACCCAGGTCATCTGGCTCATGTCTATTCTCCTAAATACTGAAAGGACTGTATTGCTCTTCCACCCTTCCTTATGTATAAACATCATAAAAATCATAAAATAGCTTTGCCAAAGCATCACTAACCATCTATAGTAGATAAAATGTTATAATTTGGCTAGATTTTTTGATCAACGAAACTATTTTCTTTGAAGGCATTTATACTTTTGCCATACTACAAAGGGTATCAAAAGTAGAATGTACATTCTTTCTCCTTTCTTTTACTTTCAGACTTCAGACATCTATACTTATTTTTATCTTTATTCTTTTCTTTTTCACTTCTCTACAGCTTTAAACTTGAAACTAGAATTCTTGCATTATAGGTTTTCTTGGAGTTGGCTAGGTGAAATAGGAACTTGAAAGTTAATTTCAGATACAAAAAATAAAGCAAGTTAACTTTTTTTGTCTTGTACACCTGATTTTATGCCTGAAAACACTGAAAAGGTAGAAAAAAATTGAAGACCTGAAAATACTGTAAAAGTAGAAAATCAGGAGGTGGGGCAGAGATCAGGGCTGAGAATGAGAAGCTCAGAGTAACAGAGACCTGAAATGTGTTACTTGCTGGGCCTCCCACCTTGAGGCAGACAAAGTAAACAATTTTGGGAAGGATTCAGGTTCTTTGCCAGACCTTCCAGGAGTGGCAACCCACTTTTTTTAGTGGGGAAGTCTGAATCTCAATTACTAACACCCAACTCACCCAGGATTGAAGTGAGAAAATGAGACTATATTAACTCACTTAGGTTTGTTTCCCTATGTACATTTATTTTTAAAAAAATTTAAATATAAATCTTGTCTCTGAAAAGCTATCGGTAATAAATTTATTCATCTAAAACCTGGAAAGGAAAAATGAGAAACTATGAATCCCTAGGTGCTAACTATATTGATATCCTCTGTAGCCTTGTTTATAACCCTAGGACAAAATTCACAGATTCTCAGACTTAGTTCTAGACATGACTTGATTAAACCAAATGGATTCAACACTATAAATTGGCTGTCCAGCGGAGGTAAATTGATTAATCACTTCCAACAACAGTGTATATTCAGTAAGATTCTAGTGCTTTCTGAGTCTGATTCTTCCTTTGTCAAATGTAATTCTAACACCCTCCCTGACCTTACCAGTTGTGGCCACCCAATCAGAATCCTGAGAATAACTGTGAAGATCTGGGTGAATGTGAGAGGGAATAAAAGTTTTAAGGAACTTATATTTTTGGTGCCATTGCCGAAGGCTACACAGCTAGGAATGGCAGAGCTAGGATTTGTTCCCAAATCTCCTAATTCTCAGTCCTGTCTTCCTCCCCCTTCTAACACATGACACCAGCTGGATCTGAGTGTTGGCAATCAAGACAAAAATGTGCCAACAACTTGGAAAAATAGCATATGCCATTTAAACATTCTACATGAAACCTACAATTTCACAAGCTTTTCAGAAAGAAATGACTTTTAAGGTTGGCAGATAGCTTTCACTTCTATGTTTGTCTATTTCAGAACAGGCTGGATATACACCTGCTAAATTTCTTTCAGTGGTCAACATAAGAAAGCAAACACCACAATAGGAATGAGAACTGGGTTCTAGTCTTGCACCTACTACCACTAAAATCAATAATCTTGAATAATTCATAGGCTCTCTGAACATCAGTTCATTCATGCAAATCAGTTATGATTCCTTTGTAGTGCTTGGAGTCAAAGAGATGTGTGTTTAAATGCCTGCTCCACACATCCGCTGTTTAGGTCAACATAAGAAAGCAAACACCACAATAGGAATGAGAACTGGGTTCTAGTCTTGCACCTAATACCACTAAAATCAATAATCTTGAATAATTCATAGTCTCTCTGAACATCAGTTCATTCATGCAAATCAGTTATGATGATTCCTTTGTAGTGCTTGGAGTCACAGAGATGTGTGTTTAAATGCCTGCTCCACACATCCGCTGTTTGGCTTGAGATGAATTATTTTATATCTTTAAAAATCTCCATTTATCATGTTAAAATGGAAATTGTTTTTTCTGGATTTTCTCCATTTGCCCCAACAGACTCCATTTTCCTTCCTTCTCTGAGCCCATGGAGGCTGAATCCCAAAGTTATATCACTACAGTCCTTTGCTGGTTGGATTTCATTTGGGCTCCACCTACTGGCAGGTCAGGCTGGTGGTCACAGGAAAGAGGAGGGAGGGGGCAGGGTATCACACACTCTCCTGTTGCAGTGCTGCACCACTGGCCCTAGCTTAGTCTCTTCCTGACCTTCCCTCCCTCTGGAGGCCTCCAGCACTCCAGGAACAATTTCTTCTCCTTTCTCCTTCAACCCTAGAAGTGGGAACGGCCTCTGCTGTTGCTGTTTTCTGGGTGTAAAGAAACATTGATTACTCTAGTTCCTAATCTTGATTAATAATTACTTATCTTAATTAATATTATGAAATATTCTAAAAATATTATTAACATAAATAATATTAATTCAATGGAAACTTCTTCCTTTTCTCCTTATGATCATTTCCAGTAAGAATGAGGAACTTCTTTATACCACGATATGTAGTATTCACTTATTTTGTCTAAATATTGGTGTAAAGAATATTTATAACCTGGGATTAAAAGTAAATAGAGACAAGGTTCATACAGCAGGTAATCATTCTTAGTGGATGGGGATGTATGTAAGACATAAAACTAAACAGAGTAGAATTTATAAACAGGTAAATAAAGAAAGTGAAGGAAATATGTAAAGCCAATTACTAACCAAAAAAGTATTTTAAATGTACCAGTAAAAGTTCAGAAAAGGACGACTGTTATTTTTGTTGTTGTTGTTTTTATAGATAACATTGCACAAAGCAAAGGACTAGACCAATTTTAGCAATCTATTCTTCTACTTATTTTTTTCTTTTGTTTTAGCATAAGTTCGTTAGTCTTCATAGGTGGACTACGTGGAACATTCATTAATCAATATATCTATTGATAGAGTCTATCAATTAATCAATCTGTCTTTTGGGGGGACAGACTGCCAGTTGAGCTAGGAACTTAATTTCACGTCCTTTATTGTCTTAACCAAGATGTAGGGTAGGCATTATTACTGCTCTTTTATTGAGGATAAAACGATTCACAGAGATTAAACAACTCACTTAAGGTTACAGTTTATACATGAAGGAATTAGCATTGGAATCTGAATCTGGGCTGT
>NW_007732965.1:0-812 GCF_000696425.1 Galeopterus variegatus | reverse complement strand
ACCTCGCTCAGCCAGTGAGTGGGAACCGGTCTGTATGTGGGATCCAAACCCTTGGTGGGAGTGTGCCGCCGCGCTCCCAAGTGGCGCACTGTAGCAGTGCGCCACCGGGCTGGCCCGTACATTGCATATTTTGAGAAAATAAAATTATGTTGCACTTTACAGTTTATCAATAATTCCTAGTTTTAGAAAACTTAAGTCCTTAATTAATAAAGATCAAAAGATCACAATGCCTAAAATAATTATCCTATCAAAAATTAGCAATTATGCCTTTGTGCATATCTTCCACAACCAACAGAAGTTGATAAGCTTTCTTTAGAAATATTAGTGATATTAAAAACATTTTAGGGCCGGCCCGGTGGCGCACTGCTACATTGCGCCGCTTGGGAGCTCGGCGGCGCTCCCGCCGAGGGTTCGGATCCCACGTACAGACCGGCCGCTCACTGGCTGAGCGAGGTGCGGGAGCAACACAATCTATTCTCCCTGCATTCTGGGTAACTGTCAGCTTATCCATGAGGCCTCTTTTCCTCTTGGGTTTCTCCTACTATCTTCCTCCTTCAGGGCTATCTTAGGAGCTGACNCTCACTTAAGGTTACAGTTTATACATGAAGGAATTAGCATTGGAATCTGAATCTGGGCTGTTTGTGTCAGAGGCCTGCATGCTTCTACAGAAGATAATTTGTGTGTCTATATGTGTTTGTACATGTGTAAAAATGACACCACACGCTTATGTACACAGTCCCACACACAGGTCTTTTAGTGAAATGACAAGTCTGGACTTTGTCACTTACTGTGCCTTGGAATCCTAATTTTTT
>NW_007732964.1:107407-121052 GCF_000696425.1 Galeopterus variegatus | reverse complement strand
CAGTTAATGCTTTTACTTTTGCAACTTTTGCAGATTCATATATTTTATTCTACCTTGATATTTCTCAAAATTGGACCCTCCTACCTATATCAGATAACCTAAGGTGCTTATTCAAAATGTAAATTCTGAGCCCTCCTAGACAGCACTTGACTCAGAATTGCTGGGATTGGGTCCAGATATCTGTACTTTTAACAAGTATCTTCTGTGATCCTATGGACATTTGAGTTTTAAAGTTGATTTTACTGGTCTTTTTTTTTCGTACTTATTAGGAAAAGTAATTTATTTTGCAATTTTTGAAATGTGGCAAAATATATACAAAATAAAAGTTACCATTTTAACCATTTTTAAGTGTACTATTCAGTGGCATTAAGTACATTCCCAATGTTATATAATTATCATCACTATCCATTTCCAGAACTTTTCATTCTCCCGTACAGGAACTCTATCCATTAAATAATAATTCCTCATTTATCCCTGACCCCAATCCCTGGTAACTTCTGTTCTACTTCCTGTTTCTATAAATTTGCCTGTTCTAGGTACCTCATATAAGTGGAATCACACAATAGTTGTCTTTTTGTCTGACTTCTTTCATTTAGCATAATGTTTTCAAGTTTCATCGATTTTATAACACCCATTTTATTCCTTTTTGTGCTGAACGATATTTCATTTTATGTATACATCACATTTTGCTTATCCATTCATCTGTTAATGGATATTTGGATTGTTTCCACCTTTTGTCTATTGTGAATAATGCTGCTAGGAACATTAGTAAACAAGCATCTGTTTGAGTCCCTGCTGTCATTTTTTTATTTTTAATTGAAATATAGTTGATTGTACGTATCCATGGAATACAGAATTGAATATCAATACCTGTGTGCAATATGTGATGATCAAATCAGGACAAATAGTATATTCAACATTATACAATGTTATCTTTTTTCATAGCCCTTTACTATTTCCTCTCTTACCCCCCTCCCGCTCCCCCTTTCCCACCTCTGGTAACCTCAGTTCTGTTGTTTCCTTTTGAAAGTTAAGCAAATTATTGTGATTGTTTTATCTTTCTTTTTTCTTTTTAAAATTTGTAGGTTTGTTTTTGTTTTGTTTTTTTTTAGATCCCACTTATGACTGAGGTCATGCTGTATTTCTCTTTCTGTGCCTGGCTTATTTCATTTAACAAGTTTCTTTGTTCATCCATGTTACTATGAATGCAATATCTCATCCTTTTATACAGCAGAGTGGTATTCCGTTTTGTAAATATACCACATTTCTCCTTATTCAGTCATCTGATAGTGGACATTTAGGTTGGTTCCAACTCTTAGCTACTGTACATAGAAGTATGATAAATATGGGAGTGCTGGTATCCCTTTGACATGATGATTTCCATTTCTTTGGGTGTATATTCAGTAACAGGGTTGCTGGATCATATGGTAGTTCTATCTGTAGTTGCTTGAGGAGCCCCCATACTGTTTTACATAACAGCTGCACTAATCTACAGTCCCACTAATGGTGTGGGAGGGTTCCTCTTTCTCTGCATCCTCCCCAGCATTTGTTATTCTCTATCTTTTTGAGAATAACTAGTCTAAGCAGTGTGAAATAATACCTTTGATTTGCATTTCCCTGATACTGAGTGATGCTAAACATTTTTTCATGTGTCTGTTGGACATTTACCTATCTTCCTTTGAGAAACATCTATTCAGTTCCTTTGCCCATATTTTAACTGAGATATTTGGCTTTTTACTGTTGTTTGAGTTCTTTTTATATTCAGAATATGAATCCTTTGTTGGATGTATAGTTTGCAAATATTTTTTCCCACTTTGTAGGTTGTCTTTTTACTCTATTAATCATTTCTTTTGCTGTGCAGAAGCTTTTTAGTTTGATATAGTCCCATTTGTTTATTTTACCATTAGTTGCCTGTGCTTTTTGGGTCCTATTCATGAATTCTGTACCCACTCCTATTTCCTGGAGTGTTTCCCCTATGTTTTCTTTAAGGAGTTTTATTGTTTCAGGGTGTATATTTAAGTCTTTATTCCATTTATATCTGATTTTGGTATATGGTGAAAGATACAGGTCTAGTTTCATTCTCCTACATATGACTATCCAGTTTTCCCAGCACCATTTGTTGAAAAGGCAGTTTCTTCCCCAGTATGTAGACTTGCTGCCTTTGTCAAAGATCAGATGGCTGTAGGCATATGGGTTAATTTCTGGGGTCTCTATTCTGTTCCATGGATCCGTGTGTCTGTTTTTATGCCAGTACCATGCTATTTTGGTTATTATAGCTTTGTAATATAGTTTAAAGGCTCGTAGTGTTAAGCCACCAGCTTTATTATTTTTGCTCAGGATTGCTTTCGCTATGTATGGTCTTTTGTTGCTCCATATAAACATCTGGATAGAATTTTCTATCTCAGAGAAAAATGTTATTGGGATTTTAATGGGGATTGCATTGAATTTGTAGATCACTTAGGGTAATATGGACATTTTCACAATGTTAATTCTTCAAATCCAAGAGCATGGGATATCTTTCCATCTTCTTGTGTCTTCTTTAATTTTTCTCAACAGTGGTTTGTAGTTCTCTTCATAGAGATTTTTCACATCATTGGTCAGCTTTATTCCTAAATATTTTATTTTTTTGGTGGCTTTTGTAAATGGGCTAGCTTTCTTGATTTCTTTTTCTGCATGTTCACTGGTGGAGTATAGAAATACTACTGATTTTTGTGTGTTGATTTTTTACCCAGCAACTTTGCTGACATCGTTTATCAACTCTAGGAGTTTTTTAAAAGAAGCATTAGGCTGTTCAGTATATAGGATCATATCATTTGCAAAAAGGGACAGCTTGACTTCATCCTTTCCAATCTAGATGCCCTTTATTTCCTTCTTTTCTCTGATTGCTCTGGCTAGGACTTCCAACACTATGTTGAATAGGAGTGGTGAGAGTGGGCATCCTTGTCTAGTTCCTGTTTTTAAGGAAAAGACTTTCAGCTTTTCCCCATTCAGAATGATATTGGCAGTGGGCTTATCATACATGACTTTAATCATGTTGAGATACTTTCCATCTATGCTTAAGTTGTAGAAAGTTTTTGTCATGAAAGGATGTTGAATTTTTGTCAAATGGTTTTTCAGCATAAATAGAGATGATCATTTGGTTTTTGTCTTTGCTTTTATTAATGTGGTGTATCACATTTATTGATTTGCATATGTTGAACCAACCTTGCATCCCTGGTTTGAATCCCACTGGACCATGGTGTATAATTTTGTGTATGTGTTGCTGTATTCTGTTGGCTAGTATTTTATTGAGGATTTTCACATCTGTATTCCTCAAAGATATTGGCCTGTAGTTTTCTATTTTTGATGCATCTTTGTCTGGTTTTGGAATCAGGGTGATTTTGCCTCATAGAATGAGTTTGGGGGAGGGCCTCTGTTTCAATCTTTTGGAACAGTTTGTAGAGAATTGGTATCAATTCCTCTTTGAAGATTTGGTAGAAATCTGCAGTGAACCCATCCGGTTCTGGGCTTTTCTTTGCTGGCCAGCTTCTGATAACAGCTTCAATCTCTTTTATTGTTATTGGTCTTGTTCAGATTTTCTGTATCTTCTTGCCTTAGTTTTGGTAGCTTGCATACATCCAGAAATTTATCCATTTCCTCCAGATTTTCAAATCTGTTGAAATAGTTGTGTATAGTAGTCTCTTGATTTCTTGTATTTCTGAGGTGTCAGTTGTAATTTCACCTTTTTTATTTATAATTTTTGTTATTTGGGTCTTCTCTCTTCTTTTCTTAGTTAGTCTTGCTAAAAATTTGTCTATTATGCTAATCTTTTCAAAGAACCAACTTTTTGTTTCATTGATCTTTTGTATTGTTTTTCTTGTTTCTATTTCATTTAGTTCTGCTCTGATCTTAATTATTTCTTTCCATCTACTAACTTTAGGTTTGGATTGTTCTTGTTTTTCTAGATCTTTAAAGTGAAGTGTTATGTTATTTATTTGCCATCTTTCCATTATTCTGAAGTAAGCATTGAATGCAATAAATTTCCCCCTTAGTACTGCTTTTGCAGTATCCCACAGCTTTTGGTATGATGTGCCATTATTTTCCTTAGTTTCAAGAAATGTTTTGTTCTCCTGTTTAATTTCTTCTTGGACCCACAAGTCATTAAGTAGAATATTGTTCAAATTCCATGAGTTTGTATAGTTTTCAGAGTTTCTCTTATTATTGATTTCTAATTTTAATCCATTGTGATCAGAAAAAATACATTGAATAATTCCAATTTTTTTTATTTTGCTAAGACTTGCTTTGTGACCTACATGTGGTCTCTCCTGGAGAATGTTCCATGTGCTGATTAGAAGAATGAATATTTTGAGGTTGTTGGGTGGAATGTTCTGTAGATATCTGCCAAATCCAATTGGTCTAAAGTATTGTTTAGATCTTATGTTTCTCTGTTGATTTTTTGCCTAGATGATCTATCCAATGATGATAGTGGAGTGTTGGAGTCCGCCACTTTTATGGTATTAGTGTCTATTTCTTTTCTTAGATCTAATAGTTTTTGCTTTGTAAATCTGGCTGCTCTGACATTACATGCGTATATTTTTTTGACCGTTATGTTTTCTTGATGGATAGATCCTTTTATCATTATATAGTGGCCATCTTTATCTCTTTTAATGGTTTTTGCTTTAAAGTCTATTTTATCTGATATAAGAATAGCTACTCCAGGTCGTTTTTCATTCCTACTTGCATGATATATCTTTTTCCACCCTTTCACTCTTATTCTATGTGAGTCTTTACAGGTCGAGTGAGTCTCTTGGAGACAGCATATTGTTGGGTCCATCTTTTTAATCCATTCAGTCAGTGTGTGTCTTTTGAATGGGTAATTTAGTATCTTTACATTGAGAGTTATTATTGAAAGGTGTTGATTTACTCCTAGCATTATAATGATTTGTTTAGATGTCTTAAGTATCTTTTGTTCCTTTCTTTCAAATATTCTGTTTGTCTTCTGTATTTGTTGGTTTCTTGGCATGATAGATACAATATTTTTCTCTCTTTTGTTAGTGTTTTTGTTTTGCTGGTAGGCATTATTCTTTCTTGTGTATTCATGGTAGTGATGGTTGTTTTTGTGGTATCAAACCCAGTACTTCCTTGAGACTTTCTTGTAGGATTGGTTGCGTGGTAATGAACTTGTGCAGTTTTTTTTTTTTTTTCTGAGAAATATATTATTTGTCCTTCATTTTGGAAGGATAGCCTTGCTAGGTAAAGCATTCTTAGCTGGCAACTCTTGTCCTTTAGTGTCTTGAATATATCATCCCATTCTTTTCTGGAATTTAGGGTTTCTGATGAAAAGTCTGATGTTATTCTGATTGGGGCTCCCGTATAAGTGATTTGCCACTTCTCTCTTGCAGCTTTTAAGATTCTCTCTTTGTCTTTGATTTTTGTCAGTTTTATTATCACGTCTTGGAGAGGACCTTTTTGGGTTGAATATGTTTGGTGATCTTTGGGCTTCCTGAATCTGGGGATCTGTGACTTTCCCTTATCCTGGGAAGATTTCTGCTACTATCTCAATGAGTATGTTTTCAATGTCATTTCCTTTTTCCTCCCCTTCTGGAATGCCGATGATTCAGACATTTGAGCGCTTAAGGTTGTCAGTTTTCTCTCTTAAATTTTCTTGAATTTTTAAAATTCTTTTTTCTGGTCTGCCTGTGATAATTCAAACAGCCTGTCTTTGAGGTCAGAAATTCTCTCTTCTGCTTGTTCAAGTCTGCTGGTTAAACTCTCTGCTGTATTTTTTATTTCATTAAATTAATCCCTCAGCTCCACAAGCTCGGCTACATTCTTTTTCAAGGCATTGATTTCTTTGTACATTTTTTCTTTCTGATCCTGTATGTTTTTTCTCATTTCATGGTGGTGTCTCACTGAGTTTTCTTGTATCTCATTTAGTTTCCTTAGAATAGTTACTCTAAATTCCTTGTCTGTCATTTCAAAGACTTCTTATTCTATAGGATCTAGCGCTTGAAAGTTATTAATTTCCTTTGGTGGTGATGTACTTTCTCAATTTTTCAAATTTCTGGTTTCTTTCCTTTCGTGTTTTGTCATTGTGGCTGGGGGCATTACAGTTCACTCATTTCACTCTGATGTCTGGCTTGGATCCTGAAGGGTCTGCTGCTTCTGGACAGCAGAAACTAGCCTGGACCGGAAGTCCCACCCCACCTGCCTTCACCTGCTTGTCAGGCTCTGGGCTTGGAAGCCCTTGCCTCTCAGATCACTGAGGGAAACGGGACAGCCAGCGCCAGAAGTCCCGACCCATCTGCGTTCACCAGCTCCTCTGGCTTGGGGCTTGGGATCCCAGAGCCTCTCAGGCTGCTCATGAAGAGGGGACAGCCATGGCTGAAATTCCCACCCTGTCAGCTTTCACCAGCTCATCCGGCTCAGGGGTTGGGAACCTATGTCTTTTCCAATCTGGATGTCCTTTATTTCTTTCTCTTGCCTGATTGCTCTGGTTAGTATTTCCAATACAGTGTTAAATAGGAGTGGTGACAGTGGGCATCCTTGTCTTGTTCTTGTGCTTAAAGGAAAAGCTTTTAGCTTTTTCCCCATCCAGAATGATAATGACAGTGGGTTTATTGTATATGGCTTTATTGTGTTGAGATACTTTCCTTCCATCCCTAATTTTCTGAGAGGCTTTATCATGAAGTGATGTTGAATTTTGTCAAATGCTTTTTTCTGCATCTACTGAGATAATGAAAGTATATTCTGTAATTGGATGGAAATTTCTGTAGATGTGGCATAAAAAAAGACACTCAGACCAATGGAATGGAAGAGAGAATGCAGAAATCAATCTAGGTACCTATAGCCAACTGTTCTTTATAAAGACACCAAGAACATATATTGGGAAAGACTACCTCTTCAATAAATGGTACTGGGAAAACTGGATATACATGTGTAGAAGAATGAAACGACTTGTACTCATCATATATCAAAATCAACTTAAAATGGATTAAAAACTTCTATATAAGACCTGAAACTATAAAACTACTAAAAGAAAACAGGGGAAACACTTCAGGAAGCAGGACTGGGCAAAGACTTTGTTAATTAGACCCCAAAAGCACAAGCAACAAAAGAAAAAAAGAAACAATTGGGATTATATCAACTCAGAAAGCTTCTGCACAACAAAAGAAACAACTGACATATCCAAAAGACAAACTACAAAGTGGGGGAAAAAATTCACAAACTATGTATCTGACAAGGGATTAGTATCCAGCACATACATGGAACTCAAACAATGCAACAGTAAAAAAAAAAAAAACCCAATTAAACCAACTAAAAAATGATCAAAGGAGCTGAATAGGCATTTCTCAAAGGAAGACATACAAATGGCCAACAGACACATGAAAAAAACATTTGACATCACTAAGCATTAGGGAAATAAAAATGAAAAATGCATTGAAATATCATCTCACACCAGTTAGACTGCCCATTATCAAAAAGACAGAATAACAAATGCTGATGAGAATGTGGAGAAAGGGGAACCCTCCTACATTGTTAGTGAAATTGTAAATTAGTGCAGCCATTATAGAAAAAAACTACAGATAGAACCACCATGTGATCCAGCAATCCTGTCACTGGGTGTACACCCAATGACATGGAAATCATCATGTCAAAGGGATAACTGCACTTCCATGTTTATTGCAGCTCTATTTACAATAGCTAAGACTAAGAATCAACCTAAATGTCCATTGATGGATGACCAGATAAGGAAAATGTGCATATTTACACAATGGAATACTACTCTGCCACAAAAAGGAAAGAAATCTGCCATTTGCAGCAACATGGACGAACTTAGAGAAAATTATGTTAAGTGAAATAAGCCAGACACAGAAAGGGAAATACTGCATGTCCTCACTCATTAGTGGTAGCCAAGAAAGAGAGAGAGAGAGAGAGAGAGAGGGGAGGGAGGGAAGGAAGGAAGGAAGGAAGGAAGGAAGGAAGGAAGGAAGGAAGGAAGGAAAGAAAAAGAAACAAACAATCACAATAATACCTTAAACTTTCAATAGGAGATAATGGAGCTGAGGCCTCCAGAGGTGGGAAAAGGGGAGGAGAAGGGAAGTTATGGAGAAATTTTTAAAGGGCCACAGTAAATGTTTATACTGTATAATGATAAAATAAATCACTAAATGAAAAAACAAAAAGTTTCATGAAAAGATTTGTATTATCTTTTAATTCTAATCATCCATGAACTTTTTGAAGTATCCTCATGCAAGGATGAGACTGGAAGTATTATCAGAACAATTTCT
Organism: Galeopterus variegatus; assembly: GCF_000696425.1. Taxonomy (NCBI): domain Eukaryota; kingdom Metazoa; phylum Chordata; class Mammalia; order Dermoptera; family Cynocephalidae; genus Galeopterus; species Galeopterus variegatus. The sequence goes on along the minus strand of NW_007732964.1, from coordinate 112,782 downwards.
TAAAAGTGCCTGTGGATATTAGGTGAACAGTGACTGAGACTTAAATTTAGAAAATGACAGTGGGGTTGTGAAGGTGGGCATAGACTTAAGGTGATTGTAGGTGATTGACTTAAGACTAATGTATTGGTCCTCCACTACTATCCATGAAAGATGAACCTCTACAGGAATTGCTTTGCTATACCAAAAAACTTGACAAAATGTGTGGGGAGAAAAAAACTGCTTTTAGACATTGGATAATAAGCAGCGTAGGACTGCAATCTCTAATAGAAGAGGAAAAAACAAACAAAAACAAAAAGGTAGGCACCCTCTATGTTGCAACATAGGGAGAGGGATCCAAAAGAGAGCCTGAAGTCTTATTGAATTAAGAGAGCAGAGATTAGAGTTTGGTGAGGCTGAGGCAGCTATGATATATAGGACAGAGTACCAGAGAGGTGGGAGAGAGAGAGAGAAATTTTCTCAAGAGTTGCTTTAGTCTTTGGCAGAGTAATTTTGTGCATGTGTGAGAGAAAACTTCCCAAAAACTGGGAAAAGAAGTACTAAAAAGCAGTAGTCAGACAATTCTCAGTGATCACACAAAGATAGTAATAGCTCATCTTCTACCAAACAGAGTAGAGAGATTCATCATATACTAGGCACTAGTTAATGTTTTCACAAGGCCCAACCTTTAGTATTGGGATTAAATTAGTTTCAAAATAAAAGCTGCTATCGACCCACCCTAAAAAAGTTAAAGGAAAGCCTTGAAAAGATCAAATTAAAAGCCAAAGAAAAATTCTACATTTTATTTTTTACAAATAAACAAAATACAGCACCCAACAATGGCTATGTTTGACTAAAAATTAACAGGTATACAAACAACCAGGAAAATATAACCAATAATGAGAAGAAAAATTAACTAACAGAAAAATCAGTCAATAGAAATAGACATGGAAATACATGAGATTAATCATAAAGGGTGCTAAAACAACTATTACAAATTTATAAATATGTTCAAAGATATCAAGGTAAAAATTGAACATAATAATGATAAAATAGAAGATATAAAGACCCAAATAGAACTTTTATTAATGAAAAATATATATGAAATGAAAAATACATAGGATGATATTAACTGCAGATTAAACATTGTAGAAGAAAAGATAAATTAACTTGAAAACATAGCAATATAAACAATTCAAACTGAAGCATAGAAAAAAAAGATGAATAGTGTCTCACTGAGGAGTAGAAAAAATGGTAAATGGTCCAACAGTGGTATAATTAGAGACCCAGAAAGAGACGGTGGAGGAGTGGGGAAAAATATTTGAAGAAATAATGTCCAAAATTTTTTCCAAATTTTATAAAAACTACAAACTTACAATTACAAGAAGTTCCATAGATCCCAAGCAAAACAAAAACAAAAACAAAACAGAGACAATCAACCTAAGCCAGTTATTGGGTAAAAACTTTAGAAGCAGCCAGCATATAGGACAAAGATAAGAATGAGAGAAGACTTCTTGTTAAAACCATCACAACAAGACAATAGAATTAGATCTTGGCATTTCTGCAAAATACAGAATACTGTATTCAGTGATACAGAAAATTATGCAATGATTTTTTTTTTCAGCCCCAAATAACTCTAAGAGAATTCACAGAATAGGCAAATCTATGGAAACAGAAAGTAGACTAATGTTCACTGAGAGCGGGTGTGGAGGATGGTGGATGTGGGATTGAGAAGGAAGCAAGGTTACTTTGGGGTTAATGAAAAGATTCTAAAAATGATAGTGGTGATGGATGCACAGCTCTGTGAATATACTAATAGCCATTCATTGAATTATGCCATTTGAATGGATGAATTGTATGATATGTGAATTATACCTCAATAATGCTGTCTTATAAAATGAACAGGAAAAGAATTAAATGGTATATTTAATTAAGTCCTAGTGAGTAAGATTATTTTCTTTACCTAAATCCTTTTAGTCCATTGTGTCATTCTTGTGGCATGTCTATTGTTTTTCTTTGTTTTATACTTTCATACATTTTTTAAAAAAATTAAAATTACACATTTTATATTAACTTGTGATTCCCTACAAAAGAGTACTTTGCCTTGCATATTGTAGCACAGGCTATTTATGGAATAGATTTGTATTTTGTATACTGGGAAACTGATGACATTTTAAATTATAAATTTTGAGAATGCACTGGTATTTTAAAGGTTAGATGTTTTAAATCAAAGTCCAGGATTATTATTTTTAAGTTTCATTGATTAATGTTACAGCTGTAAACAACAGAAGGTCAAATATGATTTATGAAATAAGTTGATATAAAGTGTATAAAATCAACATGAAATTCTATCAAGATAAACATAAAATAATTAGATTAAGAAGGTTATTTGCTTAAATACAAATAACCCATACTTAGTATTATAAAAACACCAAAGATAAAGTTGAAGCCACCGTGGATTACAAATTAAATATGTCATTGCTGCAGTTTCAAAAGAAAGAACAATACCAGACTAAGTAAGTTGCAATAAAATGTGCAGAACTTCTTACCTGGTCTTCCTGGTGGGGAAATTGGGATAATGATTACTAACCCTGTTAAATTGAAAAAGTTCATGTAGCTTTCTTACACAATATTTAAAGGATTCTTTTGACATAGCAGTGTACTTGATAATCAGTTGAAAGTGTTTGGATCCAAAATGATTGACAAATAACACATATTTTTTATTCAATGTTAAGAGGTATTATAAAGATAAATAATGCAAACTACAAATAGTATAATATATAGATAACTACTGTGTTGGTTTGGTATAAAGTAAGTTCTTTGTCTTGCTGATTTTCATTCTCTTCCTTTTTAGTCTTCCTTCCTTCCAGGCTGTTGCACACTTCACCCAGTTCAACAAAGTGTACTGGTTACTATATTGTATTTATGACTAAAATGCCTTTCATACTTGCAATACCTGGAGTTTATAGACTTCCTTGCTTTTGGCAGGAAAAAATATTCCATCTCTCTAAATTTTAAATGGAAAATTATTTTCTACTGCTCAGAATCCACAACGGTGGTTTCTTTTATTCATTGATTAAAATGGCCAGCTTTAGAAAAACAGAGTCCTCCAAGGTATACCCACTCTATAATGGAGAATATGTTGCTAGGTCCAGGACAATGATGGATTTAAGCAGCAAGATTAGCAATCTGGGTGGTGCAGGCTCACACAACTGCTGGATTTTAGTGGACTCACCAGGGAAAAGGCCCTTACCTTGAACATCTACAAGTAGTATCCAGATGATTTGATCGTGAGATCCCTGTGGGAATCATTATCTTATTATGCTGAGAAGCAAGCAAGTCTCCTCTGCTTTAGAGTGAGATACTGTATCTTCCATGCCTGGTTATTATGCAAACATTCTTGGAAACAGTCCAGAACAAAGGTTGGGAACTAATTCTGGAGATTTGAAGACACACAAGAAACCCATTCAAAATTATCTCCTAACCATAACAGTAATGCAAAATTATCATTAAACAGAATTCACAATTTTAATAAAAATTGTCATAGATTCTTTTGGGGAATTGGAAGAATCTCTTTCTTAATGAACAATTGCTATCTATATAAATTTGGTGCTGTTACCTATAGAATTAAAGTGAGTGGTTTCTTTTTCTGCATGTTCACTGTTGAAGTATAGAAATACTACTGATTTTTGTGTGTTGATTTTGTATCCTGCAACCTTGCTGAAATCATTTATCAATTCTAAGAGTTTTTCTGTAGAGGCTTTAGGCAGTTCGATATGTAGGATCAGGTCATCTGCAAACAGGGACAGTTTGACTTCATCTTTTCCAATCTGGAGGTCCTTTATGTCCTTCTCTTCTCTGATTGCTCTGGCTAGTACTTCCAACACTATGTTGAACAGGAGTGGTGAGAGTGGACATCCTTGTCTAGTTCCTGTTCTTAAGGGGAAAGCTTTCAGCCTTTCCCCATTCAGAATGATATTTGCAGTGGGTTTATCATATATGGCTTTAATTATGTTGAGATGCTTTCCATCTATACTTAACTTGTAGAGAGTCTTTATCATGATTGAATGTTGAATTTTGTCAAATGCTTTTTCAGCATCTATAGAGATGATCATATGGTCTTTGTCTTTTATTTTATTGATGTGGTATATCACATTTATTTATTTGTGAATGTTGAACCAACCTTGCATCCCTGGGATGAATCCCACTTAATTATGGTATAAAATTTTGCATATATGTTGATGTATTCTGTCAGCTAGTATTTTATTGAGGATTTTTGCATCTATATTCATCAAGGATTTGGCTTGTAGTTTTCTCTTTTGTTGTATCTTTGTCTAGTCTTGGTAACAGGGTGATTGATGTTTGCCTCATAGAATGAATTTGGGAGAATGGCTTCTATTTTAATCTCTTGGAATAGTTTGTAGAGAATTGGTATCAATTCCTCTTTGAAGGTTTGGTAGAATTCTGCAGCGAACCTACCCAGTCCTGGGCTTTCCTTTGTTGGGAGCCTTCTGATAACAGCTTCAATCTCTTTTATTGTTATCAGTCTGTTCAGATTATCTATATCTTCTTGACTCAGTTTTGGTAGTATGTGTGTGTCCAGAAAGCTAGACCATTTGCAACAGCCACCAAAAAAATAAAGTACTTAGGAATAAACTTATAGAAGGATGTGAAAAATCTCTATGATGAGAGCTACAAACCACTGTTGAGAGAAATTAAAGCAGACATGAGAAGATGGAAAGATATCCCATGATCTTGGTTTGGAAGAAATAACATTGTGAAAATGTCCACACTACCTAAAGTGATCTACAGATTCAATGCAATCCCCATCAAAATTCCAATGACAATTTTCTCAGAAACGGAAAAAACTATTCTAAAAAAAATACGACAAATAGCCGAAGCAATTCTGACCGAAAAAAAGGGCGGGGGGAGGAGGCACAATACTACCTGACTTTAAAATATACTACAAAGCTATAATAACTAAAACAGCATGGTACTGGCATAAAAACAGACACACGGATCAATGGAATCAAATAGAAAATCCAGAAATCAACCCATACCCTTACAGCCATCTGATCTTTGACAAAATCACCAAGTGTAGACACTGGGGAAGAGACTGCCTCTTCAGCAAATGGTATTGGGATAACTGGATATTCATATGCAGGAGAATGAAACTAGACCTATACCTCTCATCATATACCAAAATCAACTCAAAATGAATTAAAGAATTAAATAAACATCTTGAAAAAATAAAATTCCTTAAAGAAAACATAGGAGAAATACTCCAGGAAGTAGGATTGGGTAGAGACTTCATGAATATGACCCCAAAAGCACAGGCAACCAAAGGAAAAATAAACAAATGGGATTATATCAAACTAAAAAGCTTCTGCACAGCAAAA
>NW_007732964.1:58068-106444 GCF_000696425.1 Galeopterus variegatus | reverse complement strand
AAAACAGCATGGTACTGGCATAAAAACAGACACACGGATCAATGGAATCAAATAGAAAATCCAGAAATCAACCCATACCCTTACAGCCATCTGATCTTTGACAAAATCACCAAGTGTAGACACTGGGGAAGAGACTGCCTCTTCAGCAAATGGTATTGGGATAACTGGATATTCATATGCAGGAGAATGAAACTAGACCTATACCTCTCATCATATACCAAAATCAACTCAAAATGAATTAAAGAATTAAATAAACATCCTGAAAAAATAAAATTCCTTAAAGAAAACATAGGAGAAATACTCCAGGAAGTAGGATTGGGTAGAGACTTCATGAATATGACCCCAAAAGCACAGGCAACCAAAGGAAAAATAAACAAATGGGATTATATCAAACTAAAAAGCTTCTGCACAGCAAAAGAAACTATTAACAGAGCAAAAAGACAACCAACAGAGTGGGAAAAAATATTTGGAAAATAGGCATCTGACAAAGGATTAATGTCCAGAATATACGAGGAACTCAAACAACTTAACAGCAAAACAAACAAACCAACAAACAAGTAACCCAATTAAAAAATGGGCAAAGGAGCTGAATAGGCATTTTTCAAAGGAAAATAGATGAATGGTCAACAGACACATGAAAAAATGCTCAACATCACTCAGCATTCAGGAAATGCAAATCAAAACCACTTTGAGATAACATCTCACTCCAGTTAGGGTGGCTAATATCCATAAGATTGAGAATGAGAAACACTGGTGAGGTTGTGGAGAAAAAGGGATCCTTCTACAATGTTGGTGGGACTGCAAGATAGTGCAGCCTTTATGGAAAATGATATGGAGGTTCCTCAAACAATTACATATCAATCTACCATATGACCCAGCTATTCCACTGCTGGGAATATACCCAGAGGAATGGAAATCTTCATGTTGAAGGGATATATGTAGTCCAATGTTCATTGCAGCACTATTTACAATAGCCAGGAGTTGGAACCAGCCTAAATGTCCATCATTAGATGAGTAGATAAGGAAAATGTGGTATATCTACACAATGGAATACTACTCTGCTATAAAAAAGAATGAAAAACTACCATTTGCACCAACATGGATGGACTTAGAAAAAATTACATTAAGTGAAATAAGTCAGGCACAGAAAGAGAAATACCACATGTTCTCACTTATTTGTGGAAGCTAAAAATAAATAAATAAATAAATATACTAACAAATGGTGGGGAAGAAGAACCCATAATCACATCAATTCCTTGAACTTGTTAAGACAAGTGAGCAGTTATGATGTTGATGTGGGGAGGGGGGAAAGGAAGGGGGAAAGAGAAATTAGTAAAGGGACATGAAAGTCAACTACATTGTATATTGATAAGTTAAAATTTAAAAAGAGTGAATGGAACACCATATCTCCTAATTTATGTATTAATTAATCAACCTCGATTTGTAAAGTATTTTACTCAAGTTCCAATACTTGTTTTCATTCCCCTGATTAGCTAGTAGCATCATAGTTTCACAGTAATTATGTGTTCTCAGAAATAGTGCTAAAATGTTTTTTGAATAAGAGAGGATGGAAACAAATCATAGGGGATTGTATGTGAGCTGGACAGTGTCAAGAGAAGCTTGACATGTGTTGATGACATTGAGAGAAGAAGGCAGTTGTTGATGCTCAGAGGGCCTTAAATTTGAGTCTGAAATAGATTAATGCATGTTAACCGTATAATAGCATGTTTTAGATAAGAGAGCTAACAAGAATTGTATTTGGTAACATCTGCTTATATTTAATTGTAGTAGTGACTTGAGAGGTCCATTTGAAGTGAGAATAGTTGCTTCACAAAAATTACACATAAAAATACATTTTTTGAGAAGTGGAGCAGTGATTTTTCCCTGAAAGGTGGCACTTTACAGTAATTTACTTATTGTTAGCTATAAATTGCAATTTTATTGACACAATTTGGATATTAAATTCTGGTTTATTGTGGTGATGTAATTACCGATGCAAATATTTTGTAAGTTTCTAATTATTTTTACAATTGTATTATTAGCATATGAGCCCATAGCCAAGAAACTATCTCAAAAATATAACATGAAAAGGAATAATAATGTTTGGACAACAAAGCTCAGAGTGTAGCTGTGCTTACTAAACATTCCAAGACAGTAACAAAAAAAATTTGGAATTGAAACCTATATTCAGAGCAAGAGAAATAGAGAATAGTTAGAGACACTATTCAAAGGTGATCTTCATTTAAGTCATCTGCCAACAGAAACAAAGTTTGTGACTCAACTCTTATTCTGCTTGTCTTCTCCAATCCCAAAAAACTGTTTCAACCTAGAAAAAGCAAGAGAGAAAGGAAATCCATGATTGAAGAATTAGCATAAGTAATCTCTTTACATATATTTATGTATTTCACATTCCCAAATATTTTGATCTATAGTTTCCAAATAACATATACATGATTTAATGGAAAAAGTGACCAAGTAAGAGTCAAGAGAGGTGCTGGTCTAACCTTGAGCAATTCATCTAAATTCTTTGGAATGGGTTATTAAATGAGGCTATTGGAAATATACCTCTCTTCTTAAGCCTTATTTTGTATTAAAGAGTGTATGTGCAAGTTCGACTGATGGACATACTTACCTTTTTACCAGCCAATTTCATTTCCTACCTCTAAATAATATTGCAATTATTAGGAGGTATGATAACAATAGGTCCATAAGTCATGAGGGGTAGATTCCCCACCCAAGACATCTTTGCATTTTGACTGGAATGGCATGGAAAACAGCACACCACCTTCTAATGTGAGTTGTTACTGACTCATAGAAAGCATAGCATGTTGACAGTTAATGGTCCAATTGACCAGGTGGACTGCTCACAATTTCCCATGTAAGGATAGCAGGAACAGACATTAACTGACCATTTGGTTCTTACCAGAGACTGTACTAATAAATCCCATTAAGCTAGCTCTTAGTGGTCCAGTTCTGCAGGCAGAGATCTTAACATATATCAGAAAGTAATTGGAGGAGCCAGGAATCTGGCATCAAACCTTGTTTTCTATGCACCAAGTCACACCACTATGAAATAAACAATATAATGAAACAACAGTATACTTCTTGGATGTTATTTTTCTCCTTGAATAGTCCTCATAACTTCACGAAGATAAAATTCAAGTTTTATTTATTATGGTCCCCTGAGCTTAGTGCAAAATCTGCACACAATAAATGCTCATTAAATAACTGTTGCATGGAACTAAGGTAACATATACAAAGTTTATGGAATATAGCAGTATTTTTCTCTTCAATGTAAAATATTTTTATTTAAATGAAAATTTGTACCTCTCATTAGTTTTCTACTTCACATGACAAGCAATCCATGATATGAGACATTTTAACTTGTAATGAGTATGGAAAATAGTTTTTAAGAGTAGAAAACCTGGATGAATTTTTAAGGAGCAGCATAAATATGTTCCATGATTTATTTAGGAATTAATATTTTAAATTATTTTCATTTGCCTGTTTAGTGAAAAATCAAAATGACCCTATTACTAATAAATGCTATATTAGAAGCATTTACAAAGAGAACAGATTTCATACTGGTATGATGGACAGGCTTGAAAAACCAATAATATGAAGGAAAATAAAATGGAAAGCAACAAATTGTTTAGAATGATTAAAAGAAAAGCACTACATATGGAAAATAAAGGAAACCATTATGCATATATTTAAGAGTAGAGAAGAAAGCAAATAAAATGTAAAAGTATTTAATGATATGATGAAAGAAAATGTATTGAAATAATTTTACCTCTGAGTATTACCAGATTGAGCAGGTATAAAACATGCGAAGGAAATTGGAAAAAACAATCAACTGGCTTCCAAAATCAAAATCAAATAAAAATATTCACATGACTGGCACCAGAAATCTCCAAGGACTTTCATTATTTAACAGAAACAGTATTCTATCCATTTTATACTAACGCAACTTGTTACTGAAGTTCAAAATCAGGAGATAGATTTTAACAGCCAAAATAAACCAAGTATTATAGGACCGATGAATCCATCTCAAACTACTACTCCATGATAAAATACAGAGCTTAAAACAAGCAAAAATTGTACTTCTTCCATGCATTGGATTGGTTTATATAAGCATCAGTCATTCATTCTTCCATTCTTTAAACAAAGATTTAGTGTTCTTTTCTGCATCACACATTATGTTGGGTGCTGGTGATGCAGTAGCAAACAGTTCAGAGGAAGGCCCTGCTCTCATGGAGCTTACTTTCTCTGGCTGGCAATGGGGGCCAAAGATTTAGTGTTCTTTTCTGCATCACACATTATGTTGGGTGCTGGTGATGCAGTAGCAAGCAGTTCAGAGGAAGGCCCTGCTCTCATGGAGCTTACTTTCTCTGGCTGGCAATGGGGGTAGTAGAGAAAATAAAACAATCATTTACCATCATAAAAAGCTAAGAAGGAAATAAAACAGGACAATTGGAATCATAGTGACTGGCAGAAGGCATGGAGTTGGGAGGTCTTTTATATAAAAATTTAGAAAAGTATTTTTAAAGTAAGTGACTAATATGCTGAGGATACTTCCTAATTGCAGCGAAAGTACATGTGCAAATGGCCAACAATTCATCAGCATTTTGTACATTCTACATTCAATTCATCTCGAACTCTTCTAGGGATAAACTGCCTAGAAACCTACAGTTTCATAGGTTTTTTCTCAAATGTCACATGACTCACTCCTAAGTACTTTCATATAAAATGTTTTGTTTGTTTTTTTAATTAGAATGAGATTTCTATAAGAATAGTCTCTAATTTTTTTACTAGTTGGATTTTATAACATGGTTAACTTGGTTTTTGTTCTCCATGAACAAACTACCATTCAAGTCACATACTCCACTGCATTATGGTTTAACTCATCTCTACCATAGTGACTCTCCTTCCTGATCAAATAAATCTGTTGGTTAATAATATTGCTGATTGAAATAAATATGGTCTCTTGGTGTAAAACATGGGTTTGAGTCCTGACTCTACCCACTACCCATTCACTAGCTATGTGACTTTAGGCAAATTACCAATTATTGAAATTTGCAGATTTGTGGCAAGGCTGATTTGTATTCTTTGGGATTATTTGGAAAAAAAAAAAAAAAAAGCTTTTGCCATGACCTTCCTAATTTCTATCCTTATCATGCTACAGAGTTGGGCAAATGATAATGTGGCTTTAAAGTAGCACACTAATATTCTTGGTAGTTCCTGAGAATAAAAGACTGACCCATCCCACTATATTTCTGCAGATAGCAGAAGTGATTTAAGTCACTGGATTTCCTTCTCTGTTAAGACCTCCATGCCTATTGTCATTACTTCGGCTCTTTGTTACTTCCTTTTATCTTTCCCCCATCATTTCCCTTTTGTTCATTTTGCTTTCCCAGTTTCTCTCTTTCGTATGGTTTTCAGTTTTCGTGCTATTGCTTGCTGGTATGAGTGTTGCTTTTCACCTGGTAGGAAGTATTCAAATTTCAGAGCTTCAACCTTATTTCTTCTCATTTTGTGTTTGGCTATTTTCACAGTTGCTACATGTTCACAGGTCACTTTTATGGAGCCACAATCGTTTGTTATTTTCTTCTTCCTTTCTTCCTTCCCTGTTCACATTCTTTCCTGTCCTGATTTCAGTAATATTGACTGTACCTCATTCTTTAGCCTTAAGGAGGTCTACAGTTTGACTTCCAGATAACTGAGGTGAAACCATATCATCTAACCATCTATCTAATCTCAGAAATAGCTTTAACCTGTTATACACATTTATACCCTAAGAAGGTTTGCCATAAAAAATACAGTATGCCCAGTTAAATTTGAATTTCAGATATACAATGCATAATTTTTTTAATGTATGTCCCAAATATTAAGTGGGATATACTTATTCTAAAAATTATTTGTTTACCTGAGACTCAAATCTAACTGCAAATACTGTATTTTTATTTGATAAATCTGGCAACCCTAAAGTAAGTTTTTCTTTTTTCTACAGGCCTGATAAATGTATTAACAATCATTTTATAATTTTTAGTATTAAACCATGTCAGTGGTCCACAAAGGTGACGTGAACAACATTTACTATGATTAGAAATTGCCAAATTTAATGTAACAAAATGCTTTACTGGTATATTTTATATTTGTCACCATAAAACTACATATTTTCACTTTTATAATAATTGAGTATTATATAGTAGCATTTCTTATAGCTGATCTCTAATTCATTCTACTGGAATAAAAAGCACAGATGTTTATTTATTAATATGTAAATAGTCGCCACATATCAACCAATATACTGACTTATTGTAAAACACATGGACATTTTATTGATCCCCTTAAGCAATTGACAATACAGAAGCAAAATTAAGAAGCTTGCAATGAGAACCAGATACTGAATCTGACACAATTGAATGGGGGATAGGAAACAGCATGATTTTTTTCTCTTTCTGTAAAAATAGTTCTTCTGGTAGAACAATGCCACATACATATCAACATAAAAAGCTATTTTTTCACTTCAAAGTTTACTTCTAAGTTATATAATTCATGAACAAGACTGATTATCTTGTGTTGCTGAACCTATTCCCCCCGCCCCCCCCAAAAGATATTGACTCACTTAAAAGCTTTCTTCTCCTCAGTCACATACATTATGATGGCCCCTAGTGGGAAAGACAGGCAAATGTGCCCCTCCAACCCCACTCCCAGATATATACACACATAGAGCAGCTTTTAATCAAGAAGCCTCATGTGAGTATAAAAACTCACCTTATATCAAGCCATGTGTTCCTCTGAATTTAATTCACAATAAACTATGAACATGCTGTAATTTACTCAGTACAGTCAAGATCTTCAAACTTGCTAAACTAATGGAAATATTTTTAGGTTAAATTATATTTATATCTAGTCCAATATTTTAAATTTTGACTTCTTAGCAAGACAGGTATTGATTATGACTTGAGTTAACATCAGTTTATACAATCACAGAGTTTGAGAACTTTCAAATACTTCAGAATTTATCTGATTCAAATTTTTCATTTCACAAATAGAATATATAGAGTATAGAATGGTTGACAGGCTTGCTTAAAGTCAATCAGCTCTTTACTGACAAAGCCAGAAGTAAGAAACAGTCTCTAGACTACCATCTCAGAGTGATTACTAATATTCATTAGTGTCTCCTTACTGAAAGGTCATGATATTTACTATAAGAGGAAAAAAGAGCAGGAATTTGTAGCTGTGTATAGCGACCTACCACTCATTAAGGAAGGTCTATCTTTCATGAGAGAAAGGTATGAATCTTATTCTCTACGGTATACATTCACAATCTAAGAGGCAAGAAAAACGTCCTAAATTCTGATTAAGGTTAAGTCACAGCTAAGTACATATATCAATGACAAAACATGGAAAAAAAATTTCAATACAATTTAATAATCTTAAGCCATAATGTTATAATAACAAAGGATCAAGTAATATTACTGTATAAAACACTGAAAATATAGATTTCATTTGCATGGAGAACATTTAATTCCAGTATAGACTTTACTAAGAGCTCATAAATAATTAAATAATTGTGATATAATACTGGAGATTTTAAATTGAAAAACTTGAGAACATCATAAGATTTATACCCTGGGTAGAAAAAGTGTACTAGCTAATCTTTACAAAGACATCTGAAACCTTGAGATTCAACATTTTACAGTGTATTTATGCTATATTTTGTTTAAACTAATTGTAAGTTCATAAGCATATCTCAAATATATTTTTCTGCTCCCAGTGGGTGTGCCAAATCATAAGTTTTCAAGCTTTTAATTTTATTTAAAATGGAGAGACTTGACTGGCTCAACTAATAGTATATTAGAGATGGTTGTATTCTCCAGAAAAACTAAATATCTTACTGGGAAATGACACTCAAATAGAATGTACTGAGAATGAAGGTTTCATACACTGTGGAGATTGAAGCTTTAAACATAATCGGATATATAAGTGTATAGAACCTTTTTCAAAAAATGATTTTAGCTATGAAAAAAACTATGTAATTTCAATACGAACAAATTAATCAAAATCCCGAAGATCATATGCAATTGGAAACTTCCTGCCTTGGGATGGTGTGCTATGTAAAGTAGTCAAATTTCCATTTCTGATTGTCTCCAAGAAGTAGCTGAATGACTACATTTTAGGAATAGTTAGTGATATGAACTGAACGTTTATGTCCCCGTCCCCCACAAATTCATATGCTGAAGCCTAAATCCCCAGCGTGATGGTATTTGGAGGAAGGGTCTTTATGAGGTAATAAGGTTATGAGGGTGGGGTCCTCATGAATGGGATTAGTGGGCTTTTAAAAAAGAAGTAACAGAGAGATGACCTATCTCTCTGCTCTACATGTGAGGATACAGAGAGAAGACATGATCTGCCAGTACCTTGAACTTGGGTTTCCCAGCCTCCTGACTGTACGAAATAAATGCTTATTGTTTAAGCCACTTAGTCTACGGCATTTTTGTTATAGCAGCCCAAATTGACTAAGACAGAATTATTATTATTTTTAATTGGGCTAGAGCATTGAATGAGGCATCTGCTCCCTTCCCTCACCACAATTAAGTATTTATATAATTTTTGGATTAACAGTTGAGTCCTCACAGTCATATGAAGCTTGGTCTCAATCTAATTTAAACAAAAATTAAAATGAGGTGAAATTTAATTTCACCTTTCATTATCTTATTTTACAAGGTAAGACAAGCATCTGAGCAGAAGTCTCTAAAGGTAGAAAGTAAAGTATATCTTTAAAATGACTGTACTAAGAATTAATAAAACATTCACCTTTCATTATCTTATTTTACAAGGTAAGACAAGCATCTGAGCAGAAGTCTCTAAAGGCAGAAAGTAAAGTATATCTTTAAAATGACTGTACTAAGAATTAATAAAACGTAAAAATAATAAAAAAATGGTGAAATGCAGGTGTACCTTTGACACGGATAAATTAAAACTGCAAAAGCGTTATCATGCACATATATTCCAGTTCCAGAATTTTTTTATAGTAACACTTAAGTTGCATCTGTGGGCACTTTGTAGTATATTTGGTTGTACTATGGAAATTATACGATTTTAATTCAAGGCCTAAAATTTTTTTTTATTCCTTGAGCTAATGTGATGGTAATTTTACTTTGAAAAATATGATGATATCTGATGTTGAAGAAAATTTGGGGTATAAACAGATAATTTAATAATTTTTTTCGAATTCATTTTAAGACTTTAATTTTTATTTAGATGAGTGAGTTTTAATCTTAGAAAGTCACAAAATTTATCAAAAATTTAAATAAGTACTAACTGCAGTGTTAAATTAGGATTTATTGACACTGAGTTATGGTCTAATATTAAAACTACACTGCTTACCTTTTGATTATATAAACAAAAATTCTTTAAGTCTTAGTTTATTTGAAATGACTGTGTCTAGCTTTTCAAAAAAAAAAATTAAATTCTTGTAATATAAGCCTCCAGATTTCCAGACACTGTTTACCTTATAATTTATAATGAACAAGTCACTTATTTTTGACCTTCTGAATGACAAAAAAGCACAACCATTCCAATGTGAATAGAAACAGATATCTTAATGATTTTAATAAAACAATAACAACATTTAACATATTTGATAGGAAAATTGACTCTTTTTGGGGGATTTTATAAATGTGTATGAATAGTAACTCCTTATTAGACTACCAGACTATTAGAACATCCACTATTCAACAAACTTCACTATCATATTAACTTTTTTCATAGTAAGGAGCAACATAAGAATGATTCTGCCTATCCCAGCATTGAGGGAATTAAAAATAAGTAAGGCATGTGGTGGTGTAACACCAAGGTCAAGGGTTCAGATCCCTAACTGGCCAGCTGCCGCCACCCTCCCCCACAAAAAGTGAGGTTAAATATTTTGAAAATCATGAAACAGATGATGAAAGCACAAGACATATCAGAACTAAGATTACCCCGCATCTTTTCTCATCTTTCTATTACTGTCCTTCTTCTAATTATAACTATACTGATGTGGGTCAATTCACTTTTATTTTTGTTCTAATATGTAGAAAAAGGAAGTTTCACTTGGATGTTTATCTTCTCATTACTGTTGGAAATTAGTTCATAAAAGGTTCCTTGAACTCATACATTTACATGCCAACGCAATACCTCTAATTTAAAATAAAATATTCACTTTTATATCATATATTTTCATTGTGATATCTCTTATCAGATGTATTATTTGAAAATATCTTCTCCTTTTGGGGGGTTATCATTTCACTTTTCTTGATTATATCATTTCTACCACAAAAGTTTTAAACTTTAATGTAGTTTAATTTGTTTTTTCTTTTGCTACTTGTGCTTTTGGTGTCATATCTCTCTTATCAGATGTATTATTTGAAAATATCTTCTCCTTTTGGGGGGTTATCATTTCACTTTCTTGATTATATCATTTCTACCACAAAAGTTTTAAACTTTAATGTAGTTTAATTTGTTTTTTCTTTTGCTACTTGTGCTTTTGGTGTCATATCGAAGAAACCATTGCCTAATACAAAGTTCTGGAGTGTTCCTTCTATATTTTCTTGGAAAAGTTTTCTAGTTTAACTCTTATATTTAGGCCTATAATCCATTTTGAGCTAATTTCTGTGTATGGTGTAAGGAAGGTGTCCAGCTTCGACTGGGTTGCCAATCCTTCCAGCACCATTTGTTGAAAAGAATATTACTTCCCTCATGGATTTTTTTTTGGTAAGTTGTCATCTTTGAAGGTCACACTCGGTCAAACATAGACAATTTCATAAGTAATTTAATTTCTACAGCATTAATGTGAATGAAAATGCATTTTCTTGTTTTGCCACCAGATGGCAGCAGCACCCCAGATTTTTTTCCTTCCAGCTAAACTATTCCAAAAAGTGGGACTAGGTTTTAATCAAGTATCGACTGTTCTCCACAAGAGTCTTTTGCTGTCTTTCTGTAACCTCCTGATACCCCGACTTTGGCTACTTCAGTGCTGTAAATCTCCCTACTTTTTTAGGTAGCCTGTACCTGGATTTTTCTGTTCGGTGGTAGAGGGGTGAAGTAGGAGGGAGAGTCATGTTTTGGGCTACTGGAATGAATCTGAATTAGAATTTGATTCTCACACACTCAATTATGCAAGTACTACATGCTCATTACAAAAACGTGGGAAGTATAATCAAGCTGTTCTCAACTATGAAAACCCTAATAAAAATGTGCATTTACATGATTGCACAGCTTAGCTAGAATGCTGAGAGTTCTTAGCTCTTTGCAGGTTTAATGTCAGCTCAATGCAGTAAAAAGTTGCCGTCTCTTTTATTGATCAGACACACTCACCCAGGGTTATGTATAATTTTGACTAAATAAAAACGGGTAGATGAGTTATTACTTACTAAATAATGGAGGAAACTAGGGTGGCAAGTTAGGAATCCCCTGCTTCCGTGATGTGTTTTAGATGCATAGAGCACGAGAGTGTCTGCTGAGGCTGTTCCCTTCCTCCTCCATTGCTCTGGGGTGATAAACCCCTCCAGGGCAGGCCTCACTGCTTTTCTCCCTGCAGGATCCTCTGTTGCTCCCACAGCCTGTCTGATGTGGATTTAGGAGTCTTCGGCCCCTTCGGGCCTCTGTACTTCCCGCCTCCTACATCTGTGGGCTCTGAACCCCGGCATCAGAGCTGCATGTGTACCCCCTTTCCCCAGTGCAAACTAAGCAGACTGTCCCAGGGAGCTGTGAGGGTGGGCACAGGAAAGGGGCAGCCAGGACTGCAGCCTTCTGGTACAGAGAGCCAGGCAAAGGCCAGCTCCAACCCGAAGTCCACGTCCTCTTTCAGCACTCTGGGAACTATTACCATCTGTCCATCAGCAGCTTCAAGGAGCTGGGAGCAATGACCTGGGCCCATTCAGGGAGCGGAGTTAGGGGAAGGAGTCCCCACTTTGATGTGAGCCATGAGGTCAAGGAGGGAGCAGGAGGTGAGGGCCGCGGGAGGGCTGCTGGGCACAATCTCCTCTCCCATCACCGGCTTCCGGGGAAGACGCCAGCTTGTCTTCATCACCCCTTTCATCTCTCCATTCTCTGGGGCCACTTCTCCTCTGCCTAGCCTCTGGGCTTCTCCAGGCAGACAGCTTCAGGCTCCTTGTCCCAAACCTCCAGCCTGTGTCCAGAGGCACAAGGTGGCCAGACCCATTCACCCACTTTGTTTGTAGTTGATTTTAAGGTGCACGTGGTAACCACTTCATGCATGAAACCCCCAATTCTGAGAGTCCGACAAGAGAATTTTCCCCATGGAATCAGGGAATCTCAGTGCTGGGAGGGACCTCAGAGGTCATGGAGCTCGACCCACATCTGGATTCTGGGATCTGTCCACTCTGTTTCTAACAGGCAGCTGCCAAGTCTGGCCTTACACACTCACAGCTGCAAGGAACTCACCAGCTAGTAAGGGTTCCCACCTTCACTGGTGGGGAAGAGAGACGAGAGGGAGGTGGAAGACAGAGGACAGACAGAGAGGGAGAGAGCCATGGCTGCCCTGAGGTCCTTGCAGTTCTCCAAGTAACACACGCACCCCCCCACACACACCAGGGCCTCCTCCGAGCCAGGCCTGAAAGGCTGCCAGCTCATCCTGGCCCAGCTGGGGAGTCTGGTCTTTTTCCTGTCTAAAGTTACAGGATTTTCCAGAAGTTTCCTTGTGTTTTTTTCCTGGAGTTATAAACTAGATTTCCCCTGTCCCCCTACTTCTCTGGCCTGGGGGAAAAAGCCAACAAGAGAGGGGCTGGGTTCGGATCTGTGCACCAGCTGGAGTCAAAAAAAAGGCAGTGGGGTTAGGGGTGGTGGCTGGCCAGTTAGCTCAGCTGGTTAGAGCTCAGAGTTATAACACCAAGGTCAAGGGTTCAAACCCCCTTACAGGCCAGCCACACACACACAAAAAAAGCCAAAAGCTAACAAGAGAAAGAGCAAGGCCCAAAGGCCTGTGATCGCAGCCAGGGCTGCCCTTCCTTTCCTTCTTCCTATTCGACCCCTGGAGACCTGATAGTAACAGCAATTTCAATATTCAACCTCCATTGCCCATGTGGAGCCTCTTAAATGCATTAGCTTATTTAAAGCTCCCGATAACAGCCTTGTTAGGAATATACTATTCCATCTAATTTTCATTTCGCAGATAAGCATGAAGCCCAGAGTGGTCAACTGATTTCCCAAGGTTAAATATGCACGTGCAGAACTAGGTTTTGGCCCAAGCCTGCCTCATTTCAGATCCCATGCTCTTAATCTGCATTTCCTCGGTGATCCAGGTGTCTTAGGGTCCAACAAAGAAGTCCCATTTGTTTACTTTCCAGCCCTTCCAGATCCTAAACAGGCGTGGACGCAGCCCTGAGGAAGAGCGGGGTGTGTGCTTGGAACAGGAGGAGCACCTCAGAATGGAAAGACAGTCACACGGGTTCTGGGCAGTATTCTGCCACTAGCTTGCTGTGTCACAATCTCTCTGGACCTCAGTGTACTCATCTGTAAAATGGATGGATGAGACAAAGTCTACGACCTCAGTCTCTAGATAAGACAATCCCTGAATTCCCCTCTAGTTCCAAGAGCCAGAGTCTGATTATGCTGAGAAATTACTTATTTGGGAGAAGAAATGATATCCTTAGCTGCTTGCCTGGAATCAAAATTTAGTGTCTCAGGAAGGGCAGTGTAGTAACTCAACATTTGGATCCAAATATAGGAATCCCGACTGTCTTTTGAGGTGAAGCTTCCTAGAAGGGATCTGAACACAGGGCCCTTACCATTCTGCCGGGCACCTGGGCTGGGAGAGAGAGGCCCTACCATCCTGGGCAGTGAGCAGTCACTCTGTATCACGCTGCTGGGGCTGCCCTGACAGAATACCACAGACTGGGTGGCTTAACAGACGTTTATTCTCTCACAGTTCCGGAGGCTGGAAGTCTGAAATCAAGTTAGCAGGGTTGGTTTCTCCTGAGGCCTCTCTCCTTGCTTGTAGATGGCATCTTCTCCCTGTGTCTTCACATGGTCATCCAGTGTGTGTCTGTGTCCTGATCTCTTCTCATAAGGACACCAGTCAGATTGGATTAGGGCCCATTCTAGCAGCCACATTTCAACTTAATCACCTCATTCAAGGCCCTGTCTCCAGAGACAATCACATTCTGAGGAACTGGGGTGATGACTTCAACCTAGGGGTTTGGGGGAGACATGACGCAGCCTGTAACACACACTGACCCTGCTGAGGAGGACAGTTACAGTGGCAAAGACCGGCCTACACTGAGCATTCCAGCACGCCAGGCACGGTGTGGTGCTGTGTGCTTTCCCTGCACGACCTCTCTAAATCCCCGCCACATCCACAGGGAGATATCTCAGAGAGGAGGAGATGGAGCGAGCGGGGCAAAGTGCCCAAGGGCACGCAGCTGGAAGGGGAGGCAGCTGAGTTTTGAATGCACGTTCTTTTTTTTCCTTTCTTGTTTTTTTTTTTTTTTCCTTGTCCCAAGTGCTTTATTTTTTTTTTTCCTTTTTGTCTTTTTTACTGACCGGTAACGGGATCGCAACCCTCGGTGTCGCACCCGCACCAGGGACCGGCAACGGGATCACAACCCTCGGTGTTGCGCCCGCACCGCGCTCAGCCAGTGAGCGGGAACCGGTCTCCACATGGGATCCGAACCCTCGGCGGGAGTGCCACCGCACTCCCAAGCAGCGCACTCTCCAGTGTGCCACCGGGCTGGCCCCCAAGTGCTTTATTTTTAACATGGCTTCACATAAGAATCTTGTTTTGTTTTTAATAATTTTTAAAAATCAAGAACGCTAAGAGCACCATTCTTTCTCTCCCTACACTCACAACTTAAACAAGGAAGACTTAGACACACCTGACACAACTGAGTCAAAAAAGACAGAGGCTTACTCCGCTTTGCCTCTTTCTCCAAACAGATTACGATATCTGAAGAGTACAGGCTACTACCCAGCTTAACTCACTGAACCGAAGATGTGGCAGATAGAAGAGAAGTTGAGCTCCAAACTTTGGAGTGCCACCGCACTCCCAAGCAGCGCACTCTCCAGTGTGCCACCGGGCTGGCCCCCAAGTGCTTTATTTTTAACATGGCTTCACATAAGAATCTTGTTTTGTTTTTAATAATTTTTAAAAATCAAGAACGCTAAGAGCACCATTCTTTCTCTCCCTACACTCACAACTTAAACAAGGAAGACTTAGACACACCTGACACAACTGAGTCAAAAAAGACAGAGGCTTACTCCGCTTTGCCTCTTTCTCCAAACAGATTACGATATCTGAAGAGTACAGGCTACTACCATGGAAGTTTACGATTTACAGTCTTAGATTTCATTTTTGTAAGTTTTTTTTATCTTTTCTTTTTTTCTTTTTTTTACATTCTAAGATGTTGTGGAGCAGTTGGGGGAGGGAAAAGGGGGATAGGGTGGGCGAGGGAGGGGGGCATGGTCGAGGCCCGTGGCACCCCCCTCATTCTGGCAGGGGAGCTGAGGAGGCTATCGGCGGCAGCTTGGTCGTGGCTGGGCTGGACGTGGATGTTGGGGGGACATGGCTGAGGCCCTCAATGCCCCCTCCCTGGCTTGGGAACCCAGCGCACTTCTGGTAGTGGCTCAGTGGTTGTCACTAGGCTGGATGCAGATGTTGGGGGCATGGCTGACACCCTTGTTGCCCGCCCCCCTCAGCTTGAGAACTTGGGGCGCTTCTGGCGGTGGCCTGGTGGTCGTGGCTGGGCTTGATGTGGATGTTGGGGAGTGTGGCTGAGGCCCTCAGCCTCCCACCCTGGCTCAGGAGCTCAGGGTGTTTCTGGTGGCAGCTTGGTGGTTGTCACTGGGCTGGATGTTTCTGGTGGCAGCTTGGTGGTTGTCACATCAGGGGGCATAGATAAGGCCCTCAACCCCCCCTTCTCCCCAAGTGCACATTCTTACTCGAAATTTTTCTAGAGAGGAGGCAGGTCTCATGGTTAGGCTTTTTGGGGCCATTAGTTTGTTTTTCTAGAGTCCCGAGGGGAATGGAGAACAGCCTAACTGTGCTATTCTGACTACAGTTTTGGGGAGAAGTAGAAAAGGAAAAGCAAAGGAAAGGGGAGCTGCTCCCCCACCACGTGTAAACACCAGAGTTGCAAGCTGGACGTGTGGTGACCTTGACTTGGGAGTTGCCAGACAGCGTCCAAGTGGTGAAAGTCCCAGGAGCAAATGTGAGGAGCCCCCAAGCTAGCTTAGGAGAGAGATTGCCCCAAGAATGGGGGGGACGCAGGTGTTCTTCAGACTGGACTGTCCACCAAAGTTGGAGCTGGAGACCAAGACTCAGGGAATGAAGGACGTGGCTAAGACCCCCAACCTGGGTCCCCTGGCCTGGAAGTGGGAAGATTCCAGGGAGAACAGAGCATAGCCAACAGCTCTCGGGGCCATCCGACAGCTCCTGGCAAGTCTTGGGTTCCTTGCACAGTGTGAGGTGGTTTGAAGGTGCTGCCATGAAGCCCATTTGGTTCCTCATTTGGGGACCAGAAGCCCAGGATACTGGGACTAAGGGGACCCCCCAATATGACATCAATTCCTTTCCCTGTCTCAAAGTGTGGGGCAGGGCAGGGGAGACCTGAGGTTGCCACATCAAAAGCTCTTTTTTTCTGTCCCAAGCACCTGGCATCACTCATCCCTGGGCAGTTTAGCTGCCATCAGTGCCTGCTGTTTGGTGAAGAGGGAGGAGAAGGGGACATCAGAGTGGGGAGAGCAGAGGGGACACCGGGGGCTTTGTTCCCTGGCGCCCACCTCCTGGGGGGCGGGGGGCGGCAGTGGCCCCACATCCTATCTGGCAGGCAGCCCTGTGTCTGAGGCAGGGAATTAAGCTGTCCTCGCCTCTCCACCATGAGTAAGGCCTTGGGGGAGGGGAGTTGTGACAAGAGCTGTCAGTGCTGGTGTCCTGTCGCAGTCATTGCTGGAAGGGGCCAGGCAGCTCAGGACGCCTGGGAAAGACAGGACCAAGAGCAGGGTGCAGGGCCCGTTGTGGGGAGGGAGGCAGACAGAAACACAGAGACCTTTGTGCGCACCTGGTCAGTGCTGGTCACAGACTGCCTCCTGCCAGAGGGGCTCTGTCCCTGTCCTGCCGCCCCCGCCTTGACTTTGTGCAACTGGGAGCCTAGGGCCACTCCCAACTGCACGCTGTGTTGTCCCCCAGCATTTGCTCAGGGCCAGGCCCTGAGCTTCTCTGGGAAGCTCATCTTGGAGACAATTCTGGGGTCCTCTTCCACTTGTGGACTGACCACAAGGCAGAGGGCAGGAGCAGACTTCCAGGTGAAGCAGGCGACAGTGAATGTTTTGGCATTGGTTGGACACCTGCCCACTCTGTCTTCTCCTGCTGGGTCCCAACCAGAGAAGAGCAGAAAGCACCTCAGACCTGGCCTTCCCCCAAGTCCTTCTGGGCCACGTGGCCTGACAACCCCAGCCAAGCAGGGCCCTTACAGGGGTTGAGCTTCAGAAAGTTCTGGGGACTGGGGTTCTAGGCCCTGGACCCCAGCCTAGCTCATTCCAAAGCCATTCGGCCAGGTAATCACAGCCGTGGAGTGGGGCCTGGTGACAACCTCTCCCCCGTGCTACGACATCTAGCAGCATGTGACATATCTCACCAGTAACACGCCACATCTGCCACTACTCTCACCTCCACTAACTGCCTTATCATTTTCCATAAAAAAGTCCCCCCGTCCCCAACCCTCCAGTTCTGCCCCTTCCTTCTGGCCTGTCCTGAAATCCACCCTCATGGGCTCCAGACCAGGGCTGGGTACTACTGGAAGGGACAGAGCATTTCTCCAACCTTGCGCCTTCCCTAGTGCCTGGAGCTCAGTGTCCTGAGAGTGCCTTGGAGAATTCAGGTGGGTTAGTAAGCATCTAGCCCCCAAAACCTATGTGGGGAGAGGAGGACGAGCAGGCAGAGGCAAGGAGTGGGTGGCAAGGCAGGGCCGGGCCTTGGTCATGGGCGAGGAGCCTCAGTTGTCTCCCCTAATCCCAGCCTGGGGACACCCTTCACAGAAACCACAGCAGGGAGGGTGCTCTTGTCCCTGGCATACCACAGCCGGGGGGGGGCGCTGTGGGGGTGGGGGTGGGCTTTAGTCCCAGACCATCTCCACCAGCTCCCCTACCAAATAAACTTACGATCTAAGTACAAACTGAGCCTGCTCTGCAAATGTTTTAAGATCAGTGCCCTGGACCTCTCCTGGACCCCTCCTGTGTAGAAATACTGAAGCTGCCACCACCCAGAGGTTGGCATCAGCCCTATACTGAGTCCCAAGGTGGGCAAGACAGCACTTTCCTGTTGTGGGGAGCAGGGGCAAGTATGGGGAGGAGAGGGCATTTCTGTACACCAGGGTCCTGGGGACTGATCCTAAGGTACGACTTTAAAGTTGGGATCCTTCGATGGCTCACAAAGTGGCGTGAAGACTAATGAGGGGCAGGGGCGGCAAACCCAGCCATGTCATCACCCCGCCTAAGGCATCCCAGTGGCTGTGTGCATCCTTTCCTGCCTCATGGCCCCCTCCACTGAGTCACCTGGCCTGCTTTCTCCCCAATCCCCAGACGGGGCAGGGCCCTTCCCCACTCAGGGCCTCACATGCGGGAGCCCCTGGCCTGGCTATTGCCCCTCTTCATGTCTGGGTTTACAGGTCCCTGTCTTGAGGAGCCACTCCCAGGTCCTTCTGTGTGGTCTACCAGCCCCACGGCCTTCGTGCTGCTGTGGGCATGACTGAAGTTAAGTCTTTGTGTGATGTTCTGTCCCCTGTGAGATGTGAGATGTAGCCCTCCATGCTCAGGGAGGAACGTTTAGTGAATATCCACAGAGTGCTGGTCGTAAGCTAGGTTCTTTTGTGAGGTCCACTTCATTTAATCATCTTGGTAGTGAGGGCACACAGCAAATTGTGGCTGCGTCAGGATCCAGCTACAGTGTGCCTTTTCTGTCCCCGGAACTCTGTCCAAAGGGGTCAGGGTGGATTTCCAAGCACAAGTTTTGCTACAGCATTTGAATGAAATGCCAGCTTCGTGCATTTGCAAACACCGAGTTTAACAAACATCTGTTGTGCACATTCTCTCCGCCACGCATTGGTGAGTTTAGGGGGACAGACTTGCCAAAAGGGGTTTGGGTGGGCATCTCCAGGACGTCACCTGTCTGCCTCTGGGCCACTTGTTTCCAGCCAGTCTCCACATTGTCGCCCGGCTGGCCAAAGCTGAGGAGGAGTGGGGGGCCGGCTGTGGGGTGAGGGTGGTGGGGGTGGAGGAGACTGGGTTTAATGAGGTGACTGCCACTTGTAAATGAAACAGAAGGCGGAGCAGCTTGCTTGAACTTTGACTTCCCCTGTCCGTTTTGCCTTTCATCGGGAGCTTTGTGAGCAGCCGCCTCTCTTAGAAAGGACCCACCGCAGCCTGGGGGAGGCAGGCGGGCCGGGTGCTGGCCCGGATCAACGGAGCCCCTGCACCGCCCATGTCCCTCATAGGAGTTTTGGAAAATAGAAGAAATAAAAGGGTGGGGCTAGAGTTGAGAGGCATTGCTTAACACCACAGACTGTAAGCCCGGAGACTTCTAAACATGCAAATTCCTGGGCCCCATCCCTGCTGTTTCTGATTCTGCAGGTTTGGGTTGGGCTTGGAAATCTGTAATTTTAAAAAGCTACCACAGTGATTCTTAAAGTCAGCCAAGTTTTAAGAACCACTGTCTTGGAACACAGGTAATGCCATCTGGCAACAGAGTCATCAGGTACCTGCGGATATGACACTGCCGGTCTCAGGGGTAATCATCGTTCCATTTACTGAGCGTCCCCATGTACCAGACACTGTGCCAAGTGTTCTATAGGCATTACCCCATCGGGCCCTCCACATAATCCTGCAAGGTGGATGGCTTTATCCACATTTCACAAATGAGCTGGAGATTAAATAAGCTTTATGGACCTTATGTAAAGGTAGCCATTAACATGGAGGTATCCAGTGAACCAAGAAATCATGGTTGCATTCATTCTAAATGTAGCCCTGGGGCCGGCTTTGAGCACCCGTGGCTCAAGACAACCCCACAGGGCCAGAGATGCCTTTCAGTCTTTGTGATCACGTCCCCAGTGGCTGGCATAGGCCTGGTGTGCAGGAAGTCCTAACACACGCTTGGCAAGTGGGTAGTAAATAGTGTCAAAAGAACGAAATGAATAGGACCCTGGACACAAAGTCTAAGGTGGGCCCTTCCTCATTTTTTGCTTTTGCATACAACGAAAGAGTTTTTCCTTTCTCTTTTGAGCAGAGGGACTGAGTTTGGCTCAAAGCGGGTAAGGCTCCGGGAAGGGCTGGGGCATGCGGTTGGAGAGAGGTGAGGCCCGTCCCTCTGCCTTGCCGCCCTGGCCTGCATCCGGTGGGGCCTGCCCCTCTCAGTCCCACTCTTCTGGAGAGGGCGGTCCCAGGAGCTCCCGTGCCCAGAAACCCAGCTTTAGCTTAATTTTGCCAGTGCTCCGCTCATTCAAAATTTACTTTCTGAAAAGAGCAACAGTATTTATTAAGCTCCTACCCTTTGCAAACTACTAGTGTTGTAAAGTGGAACAGACACAGTTCGTGATCTTAAAGAACAGAGAGCCTGGGAGCTGTTAGCGGAGGGCAGGAGGAATAAAACGCTGAGGGGTCTCCATAGTTCAGCCTGGGGAGGAGAGGCCTGAGGTGGGTGAGGTATGGTGAGGCCTTGCGCTCTGAGGGGCGGTGACGTCCTGTCCTGCTGAGGTCTTAACAGAACAAGCCTGTCTGCTGAGAACGGTGGACATGATGCCTTCCTGCAGGCAGGACAATGCCCTTGGGGACCACTGGAGTGCTGCTCACCCCAGGAAGCCATGGCCATTCCCCCTTTCTGGAAGGGGTCAATTAAATGTATCAGACAAACTAGGATACTTTTGAGAACAAAAGGTGGCACTCAGTAATCACATCAGGACAACAAGCTCTGACCAAGGCTGTCTGCAGGTAACCAGGACTATGGTCGCCCTACTTATGGGTCACTCCAACATTGGAATCAAGAGCCATAGGAGCCAGGGGTCCCCGCTCCCGAGTAATGCCTTGAGCAAGTGGCAACAGCACGAAATGGAGCAGCTGTCCACATCTGGGGAAGCCTTGCAGGAAGTGGCCTGGGAAGGGACAATTGGGGGAAGGAAAAGGATCCCAGAGGGAAGAGGCTGGGACGAGCAAGAGCCTGGGGTCACCAGGCTGTGGTCAGAGCAGTGGCTCCAGGTGGGCTGAGGCTAACCCAGCTCCACACAGCTGAGCAAATGTTAAACAAACAGGTGGAGAGGGAATCCGGCCCTGCAGGGGAGGTGGGCAGAGCCCCGCCCCTCCTGTACCGGCAGTGGGAACAGCAAGGGAGGCCCTCTCAACCCTCAGAGTCAGCCTGAGGGCAAGGATTCTTTTTTGTGGCTTGGATCCTTTGGAGAATCTGAGGAAAGCAGCTGGCCGCCTTAGAAAATGCACAAATGCTCTCACTATATTATTTTGCAATTTCAGGGCATTCTTAGGTCCCAGGTTAATAAGATTCTCTATGTTAGGAAATGAGATCTTCCCCTTCTCTCTCTGTCTCTCTTGACAGCTTTATTGAGAAGGCACCATAAAATCCACCTATTTAAAGTGTGCAATTCAGTGGCTTTTAGTATATTCACAGAATAGTGCAACCATCACCCCAGTCAATTTTAGAATATTTTCTACAACCCAGAAAGAAACTCCATACCCCTTAGCCATCACTCCGATCATCCCATTCTCTCTAGTTGTAGGCGCCACTAATCTACTTTTTATCTCTAAAAATTGGCCTGTTCCTGACATTTCATATAAATGGAATCATACAATATGTGGTTCTTTTTCACTGGCTTCTTTCATGTAGCATAATGTTTTCAAGGATCATCCATGCTATAGCATATAAGAGTACTTCATTTCTTTTTACTGGATATGCCAAATTTTATTTATTCATTCATTAGTTCATGGACATTTGGGTTGTTTCTACTTTTTGGCTTTTACAAATAATGCTGCTTTGAACATTTGTGTACAAGTCTTTGTGTGGACATATGTTTTCAGTTCTCTTGGGCATATGTCTAGGAGTGGAATTGCTGGGTCATGTGGTAACTCTGCTTTCCCTTTGAGGAATTACCAGATTGCTTTCCATAAAGGCTGCACCATTTTGTATTCCTGCCTACTGTGTATAAGGGTTTCAATTTCTCCACATCCTCACCAACACTTTTATTCATCTTTTTTTTTTTATTATTATTCTAGGCATGCTAGTTTATTCCTGCCTACTGTGTATAAGGGTTTCAATTTCTCCACATCCTCACCAACACTTTTATTCGTCTTTTATTATTATTATTATTCTAGGCATGCTAGTTGGTTTGAAGTGATAGCTCATTGTGGTTTTGATTTGAATTTTCGTGATTGTCAATGATGTTGAGAATCTTGTCATGTGCTTATTGGCCATTTGTATATCCTCTTTAGAGAAATGTTTAGTCAAATCCTTTGCTCATTTAAAAATTGGATTATTTGTCTTTTTATTATTGAGTTGTAAGAATTCTTTATGTGCATGTCCTTATCAGATATATGATTTGCAAAAATGTTCTCCCATTCTGTGCATTATTTTCACTTTCTTGATGGTGTTCTTTGAAGCACAGAAGTTTTTAATTTTGATGTTCAATTTATTTTTCCTTTTGTTGCTTGAGTTTTCAGTGGAATATCTAAGAACAAGTTTAACCGAAGATCACAAAAACTTCTGTTTTTGTCTGAGAGTTTTATAGTTTTAGCTGTTACATTTAGGTCTTGTATTCACTTTGAGTTAATCTTTGTATATGGTGTGAGGTAGGGGTCCAACTTCATTTGTTCACATGTGAATATTCAGCTGTCACAGCACCATTTGTTGAGTAGCTCCATTCTTCTTTACCTTCCTTCTGCTCTCCTCTTGCCCATATCCTCACCCCAGCACATGGAATGTGGAGTCATTGGTTAGTCCTCTGTTTTCCCTTTGAGAAATTACTAGATTCCTTTCCATGTGACTGTGACTTTGGCCAAGTCACCCATGTCTCAGAGTTCCTAGTCTTCTCATCTCTGAAAATCTGTAAAATGAGCATCTCCGCAACTTCTGTCTCAGAAGACATGTTGTGAGGAGTGAACTGGATGATGGAGAGGACTGTGGACAAAACAGTGTGAGCACTCATTGTTAGGTGCAGCGCGCTGGACTCGATGAGATGACAAGACCTCTGCTTTCTTTGTCACCTCTACTCCTCAAGGTTTAGTGTGTACACCTTTGGAAATATGGCCCCTTCCACTTTTAACTCTTTTGGACATTTCCTAAGCAATAGAATTTCCTTTTACACTTCATCTTGAGTCATCCAGGCATGAAAGCAGGTAGCTTTGGGCTTTTTCTTTTTTCTTTTTAGCGTCTCCAATGTGTTGGGACTGTTTGAGGCTCAGGGGCATCTTCAGTGGGCTTAAATATCTTTTCTATGAGGAAGAGGATTTTCTATGAGTGAGAGAATTCTTTGAGTGAGAGAATTGCACTTAATTCTGAGAGGCAAAGAGAGGTAAATAGAGACACCTGCTTTATGTAGTTTGGAGGTAAGTCTTGGAGATTGCTTGGAGTAGAATCCCTCTATCTACCTCCTGTTAATCCTCCTCTCATTCACCCACTCCATCAGTCAATCAATTAATCAGATTATTTTTGTCACTTAATATGAGTTATTAAAATAAAATATACCTTAGTGGGGGACCTCTGGACCTGTGGTGGATTGGAAATTGGAGGTGACAAGGACTATTCCTCAGTTCCCTGCTTATTTGTAAGGTCATCTGGAACTTCTTTTTCTTAGGAGATATGTAAGAAAAATTAACTTCCTCATAGGGGGTCGTGAGGATTAATGACAGTGTAATGCAGCTGGATAATAACTTGAATAAAGTACGTGTTCCAGTCAATGATGGGTAGTACAGTATTGTTTTCTGTTTTTCTGTTCTTTATCAGTCTGGATTACTCCTCTTTGGGGTCTTTCTTGTGACTGCCCATCTATCTCTGATACTGTGACATTACTTGTTTGGTTGATCTTATATTTGGTTCCACACTGAAGATAGGAATACGGAGGAAGACTGGATGGGGTCTAGACTCAGAACTTGGAGGAACTGGAGGAGGAAGGAAGAACTTGTCCTTTGGAAAGAATCTCCTTTCCAAAAAGTGGAGAGTTGACCCTTATCTCCTAGCTTGCTTTGTCCCTCAGCTATCCATCAAAATCAGAGATGATGCCCCTTCAAGATCTTTCCAAAGATGAAAGGCTATGGATTGGTTGTAGTCTTAGTTGAACTTGGCCTCTATGGTGGACTTTAGGTCATGATGGGACTTGGGAGCAGGGCTACAACTAGCCCATGATGTGTCTCCATGTGGATTTCAAAAGGGCAACCCTCCTCCAGTCCAGTGTAGCCCTGAGCTGCATCCACCCCTTCAACTGGTGCCTGCACAACATTAGTGGTTGCCCTACTTTGAGGAGAGAGGGAAGCTAGCTTTAAAACCTTCCAAGGTATTTGTGAACTCCTGGGACCTATGAGTTTCAATTACAGCATCATGCTGCAGGAGCCACTTATCAGAGGGGAGAGAGAGTGTTTTATAGCTTTGTTATCATTAAAGCTGCTTGGGAAGGGGGACTCAGAGAAGACAAAGAATGAGGATGTCTCTGCAGGACACAGAATTCTGGGGAAACGGTCAATTATGCCTAGAGGTCTCCACCCTACCCCACAGAATAGCTTCATATCTCAACACTCTAGTAGATATGGGTGGGGCTGATTCCTGGCTATAGGGGAAGCAGGGTGGGTCTTGCCTGAAAAAGGCATGAATGACCCAGTGAGAGGGTGGAACTGAATCATCCCTTCCTGAGTTTTTATATGATAGCCTCCTCTATTTGCTCCAAATAGTGACTAAATCCTGTCCCCTCTTAGGGAAAGCACAGGGCCAGCACACAGTCGCCCAGCTAACTGCTGTTATGTTTCTTCTGACACCAGCTCTCCCTGTCAATGTGTGCGATGCAGAATCATCTCATCCTGAGTTGCCAGCACGTTGGTTCTTACCTCCAGCACACATACCTTTTGGATGTAAGCCAGTCTGGCTGTGATACTTGTTCCCACATTGTTTGCCAGGGCTGATTCTGCTGAAGGCTCAACAGGTGTTCTCTTTCTGCCTCATCTTGTGTGGCAAACAGCCTCTAAGATGACTCCCAATGATCCTCACCTCCTATATACATATCCTGTGTAGTCCCCGCCCCTTGAGTGCGGGCAGGAGTTTCTGCCTCATCTTGTGTGGCAGACAGCCTCTAAGATGACTCCTAATGATCCTCACCTCCTATATACATATCCTGTGTAGTCCCCGCCCCTTGAGTGCGGGCAGGACCTGTGACTTAACTTTGAATAGAACACGACAAAGGTGATGGGATGTCACTACTTTGCTTACATCACACAAGAATGTGACTTCCTTCTTGCTAGCTGATTCCATTGCCTTATTGGTTCCCTGATAAAGCAAGGACTGAGTTTGGGAGACTCAAAGGGCAAGGAACTGAGGGTCTCCTTAGTCTGACAGCCCTCAAGGAATTGAATCCCACCAACAATCCTTTGTGGAAGTGAATCCTTCCCCATTTGAGCCTCAGATGTGACCTGAACCCTGGCCAACAACTTAATCGCCACCTTGTGAGAAACCCTTAACCAGAGGACCCAACTAAGCTGTGCCTAAACTCCTGACCCAGAGAAACCCTAAGATAATGAATGAATATTGCTTTAATGAATGTATATTGCTTTAAGCCAATATGTTTGTAATAATTTGTTACATAGCAATGGATAACTAATATGTCTCTCAAACTAGTCCTTCCTGATTCTGTGTCACTCTGTCAAAACGGATGTTCTTTCCAGAGAATGGAGCATATTCCCAGATGCTAGTAGCTATAGTGGCTGATTGGTTATCATCTACAGAAGTGTACATCTTGGCCTAGGAGCATCTGTCTGAGGGAGCCTTGTCCAAGCTGAGCTACACAGCCGTCCTGGAAAATGTGACCACTGGGACAGCCCTAGCATAGTGGGCAACACTTAGGAATTGACAGTTTGGCAATGCGGATACAATAAAGGGCAAGAGAAAAGTGACATCCCATAGTTCCCTATGCCTTACACACAGTAGGGACCGTTTCATATTCCTTGGTAGCTCAGCAGACTCTGGCATTATAGATTTGCAGTTAGTAGTTAATAAATGTTTGCTGATTCATTTGATCCAACCATTCCTGAAGTTAAGATTGAAGGAGTGCCAGCTCCATCAAGGGCATCTATTGCCTAAATTTTAGGATATTTGTCTGGCATAATGGGTGGAGGCAATGTTGTCGTTTTGAAGAGTGCTCGTGGTGCTGAGAATACAAAGGGAGGAGTCTGGGCAAGAGAATCCAGATGGGAGGTGACCCAAGTTGGCATCTAAACATGCAAGGAAAAAAATCTACCTTCCCAGTCTAAAGGTTTTATGATCTTTCACCTTGACCTGGAGCCTGAGGGATACACCAGAGTAGTTTTGAAAAGACATCTTGCTGATTTTCCTGGGTCTCCCACTCTCCTAGGTAGAAAAGGAGAACGGGAGACTAGAATTGTCGAATGACAGATCTCAGTTGTTGGGCTGTATGATTCTGGTCATGTTGGTAAACTTTTCTATTTCCTTCCTCAGAAATTAGAATTAGATGGAAGAAAGCTCAGCAGTCCACAAGCCCAACAATCTCATTTCACAGATAAAGAAAACAGAAAGGTGAACAGACTCGCCCAAGGTCACATAGTCAGTTGGTGGCAAAGCTGGGCCAGAACCCAGTGCACTCCCATGCCTCTCTGCCTCTTGAATGGGGCAACTAGTAACCATGAGAGCCAGGGCATCCCATGGCTGTGATGCCACAGCAGCCAGGGACTTCACTCTTTGGGTAAAGCCCAGCTGAGAACAGACATGGCATCGCCTGGGATAGGGACCCTTCCTGCTGTTTTCCCTCGAGGCTCTGAGAGCTCGTGGGAGCTCATCAGCAGCACGAGGCATCTTGTTCATATTTTCTCGGCTGGGAGGTCCTGGCAACAGCTCTTTATTTCCTGGAAGGGAATGAGTTTTTAATCTCCATGCTCAATCTCACTTTGGATGGGGTGGGTGGTGTGGGCAGAAAAATCAAATCCCCAAAAGTAGAGCTTCTTCTCCCTGTCTTGGGTCCCTGTGAGGGGCCCTGTCCATTTAGGCTCTGGGCAGAGATCCAAGAGGCCCGGAAGAGCAGAGGTGGGGCCGGGCCACTCCTCTGAGGCCCTGTCAGCACAGCCTTGGGCTTGTAATAAAGAGTGTGGGTCTTTCCTCTTCCATTTAGGACTAGCAGGAGGCCAAGATCGTTTCTGCTCACCCTCTACCCCATGCTGCATCTCACTTCAGCTCACCTCTTCTCAGGAGCCTCCTTGACTCTCCAAGTCTGGCGAGATGCCCTCCCGGGTGCACACATAGCACCTGAGCTACCCCATCCCTAGGCCTCCCCCCTGCTATTGTAACGATCTGCTTGTTGTCTGCACCTCCACCAGCCAGACTCTGATGGGAGTATCCCCATAAAAACATGAGAGTGGTGGGACTGGGCAGAGGGAGAGGCTAATCCCATTGTGGTGGAAACTGAGGCCTCTTTGGGTCTCACAAGGTGCCCTGGATCTGGGATGGTCCTTCAGAGTTGTGCCAGGCAGGAAAGGCATTTCTTTCCCAGCATCAGGCCACACGCTTGGAGGAAGTAAGACTTTGGGCAAAGCTGTTCCCAGTGAGGGACAGAGTGTGAGCCACCAGTGGCTGACATTCCCAGTAGCTGGGGGTGGGGCCTGTGTCCCTGAAGAGGGGACTGGGGCAAAGCACCGTTGTATCCACCACAAGCACCTTGAAGATGAGACTTTTTGATTGCCATGGTAACACGTCCGTGTTACCTTACACTTCATAGGCTTTCTCTAAATATTTGCATGTGTAAATGAAAGATAGCATTTTGAGGGCCTTTACTTTTCTGGGCTGAAAATGCCAGATCCTTCAAACATTCTTCATGCAACATGATTTTCAGTGCTTCTGTCTACTTAGAGCATATGCCTCTGGAAATGTGATACCCAGAACTTACTGCAATACTTCCGGGTGGTTTGAACCACGGAGCAGAGCTGCACTGTCACATTTCTTAATCAGGATAGTGCTTTTCTGTAATGCAACCTGAGATTTTCAGCAGCTACCAAAAACTCGGACTCCTACTGTGCCTGCAACTTACAAAACCCAGAAGTTTCCCCCTCAGATATGTTCTGCTGGCTTCCCTGTCCCACCCTTATGAAGCTCTGTGCATGTGTGTGTGTGTGCGTGCATATGTGTGCATGTGAGAGAAAGAGAGAGGAAGGAGAGAGAGATATCCAAGTACAGGACCTTGCATTTATTCTTATTATTAAATTTTATCTTGACTGATTTGGCCTAAAGGTCTAACTCATTGAGATCTGGATTTTCTTAACCAAGGAGTTTGTGGTTGCTTGCAGCCTCATGCCTGTCTTTGACTCTTTCTTTCCAAAACAGCCAACATACACTATATACTTGGCACATACTTTCCTAATCTAATCACTTTACATCATTGAGATCTGGATTTTCTTAACCAAGGTGTTTGTGGTTGCTTGCAGCCTCATGCCTGTCTTTGACTCTTTCTCTCCAAAACAGCCAACATACACTATATACTTGGCACATACTTTCCTAATCTAATCACTTTACATAGATTTTTTTTTTATTTCCCCTTTTGTCCTCACAACAACCTGAGGTAGGCATTTTTATTAGCCCCATTTTACAAATAAAGAAACTGAGGATTAACTAATTTTCCCATGGCTACAAGAATTAATAAATTGTGGAGCAGGGATTTGAATTCAAGTATATCTGATTCTAGCGCATACTCTTAACTACTACAGTATATTATCCCTATGTTTTTTATTCAGATTATTCATTTGAATCATGGAAAGGAGAGACCCAGAGGCAATACTATTCAGGAGATAAACATGAAAAAGCATATGTAAGTAGGGATCTCTTTGTGTCAGAGTGAGATTCTAATATACCAGCATGTAAGTGAGTAATGTCACCTATCCCAACTGTAAACAGAACTCAGATATTTACATATGTGTGTATCCATCTGCAAATCCCTAAGTGCAGGAAGCCTAAATGCAACATCTGAAAAAAGAATCGCTCAAAGCAAGTGTATCAACCAGGGCCTTTGCACATGCTCTCATGTCCTATCGATCCTTCAGTCTCAGCTTAGATATCACTCTCTCCAGAAAGCCTTACTTTATTATCCAGATCGGTCAGGCCTAGCTGCATATGTTCCTGGAGCCACCCCTCCCATCTCCTACATGCTTGGCATACTTGTGGTGATTGCTGTGTCTGGCTTCTGCTAGACCATAAGTTCCATGAAGGCAGAGAGTTTGTTATGTTCGCCACTCTGACCCAGCTCCTAGCCTGGCCCAGAGCAGGCTCTTAATAGATAGTGAATGAATCAACTTTGAAAGGAGTAGGTGGAGGCAGGAGGGAGGTAACTCCCATGTCTTTCCTAAGAAAGGCGGTGGGCTGCCGTCCACCCTCCCTCCAGCTACTTATCTTTTTATGCCATCTCCCCCACCCACCACCTCACTCCCTTGCTTGGGCTTTGCTTGGTGTTCACATGAACTGGCTTTCATCATAACAAATGCTAATGGGAAGGGAGGACCCACAGTGTAAGGTGAGTGCCCACCTGGGCATGACCCTGCCCATGGAAACGCACCAGACCTTCCTTCTGCTTGGGGATAATAGGTGCTTATGCCTCAAGCCCTGCCAGTTTGGTCCTGCTGTGACTCTGAGATATTTTTTGTCTGCCATAGCAAGTCAGTGTTGGAAAGTTTTTAAAAATTACACCCAAATCACAGCCATTCACCAATGACTTTGAAAGTGACAACGGGCCTTGGGGAAATGGGAGCTGTCACTGCATGGAGAATAAAGGTGTCCTGGGAGTGACCACCTGAATGCTGCCTGTCCCCAGGGGTTCCTCCCTGCAGGATCGTGGCACCAAAACCAAGAGCCAAGTCTCTTGGGTTCTCCTTCCATCCCACTGAATCAGTCTCAATTCTTCCAACTAGAAGGGCTCAAAAGAAGCCAGCTACTGATTTCTGTACTCACCCCTAGTGGTGGCCTTACATTTGTATAATTGTTGACTATTTGCTATGTGCCAGGCATTGCAGTCTATGTCATCTCATTTACCCTATAACTCTATCAGAGACACAGCAGGGATCATCATCCCCCTCTTGCCAATAAGAAAACTAGAGCTCAGGGAGGTTGTTTGGCTGGCAGGTCCCAGACCAGCATCTTGGCTTGTGATCTTTGTCAGGTGCTGCTATGCCACACTCCAAGAAGGCAATTCCTATAGCCCAGGCCTTGGGCCACAGGTGTGGAATATCCTTCCTAACCTGGATGAGATACAGAAGGAGGCGAAAGAGCCACTAGGCACGTAACCGATTTGAGGAGCTGGCAGTTTTCTTCCTCCACCACGTGAACATTTTCCAAATATGGGGAGCCATCTGTCGATGATGTGAGAACTGGGCAACTTCTACGCTCATCATTAACTTGGCAGCGGTGGAAAGTGAGTCCAGAAAGAGCCCTTGTGTATCATAAAGGAAATTTAAGCCGTATGTTTCTCATTCATTTACTCTTAAGTCATCAAAATGTTGGTTTTAAAGAGGCTTTTGATGTCCAACTTGCTTTCTGCTCTTTTATGCAGGGAAAGGGGGTGAGTCACGATTCTCTAGCTGTAAATTGCCCAGTTTGGGGAAAGCTTGAGATGGATCCAGTACCCCAAATACTGGAAGACTGGAGAAAGCTCCAGGCAGGCGTCTGCTTTAGGAACACAGACAGCGACATTCATTCTCACTCAACAAAGCACTTAGTAAGTGTGAGCCATTTTAAAAGATATCAGATAAAGAAATCATGATCCCCTTCCATGAGTAGCAGTAGAAAGTGGAGGACACAGACCCTTAAATAAATTACTGTGCCGTTCACCTTTAGGTGACTCTACTGCCCACCTTCTGAAGCTGCATCCCTACTGATGAAGAAACTCTGGGTCACCTATGCAGCAGGTACAGTCCTGCAGCTGGGATTTGAATCTGGGCACTCTTCCCCTACAGCTCATGTTCTTAACTTCCACTGCCTCTAGGAGGAGGAGGTTCTACCTAGGCAGGGAGAAGGAGGGAGAGGAGTGACACCTGAGAAGGCCCCAAGAAGGGAAGGGCATGGCACAAGGAACAGAAGGGTCAGTGTGGTGGAGGACAGGAGAGGGGCAAAATGTGAGGCTGGTGAGGACCAGGCCACAAGGGCCTTGGCACCAAGGTAAGGATGTGGTCTCTGACCTAAGAGCAGAGGGAAACCGCTGGAAGGTTTTAAAAGCTCCCCAGGTGATTCTAATATGGATTCAGGGTTGGGAACTACTGGGACTAAGGTGGTGGCAGTTACAGAAGGGGTAAGTGGACAGACTTGAGAAGTACCTTGGACCTCAGGTTATAGGGTTTAGTGCAATTGACTGCATAGCAGAGAGAGAAAAGGGAGGAGTTGAGAATCAAAGAGGGAATAGCGAGTGATGTTAATGGACAGTCCCCAGAGTGGGGACCTAGGGACCTCTGATTTTTAGGAGATAACTGCTATGCCGACTCTCACCCCTGAGCTTCTGTCTGAATATGTGAGCTCAGGTGTGCCCTGGAAGATTTTCCAGGGCTTGAAGTCCAGATCACTTTTGTCCTTGTAACCAAAAGAGCCTCATTAATATGTTTACCACACAACTTGGCAAGCATCGCTAAACAGATATAAATAAAATGCTAGAGTTGCTAAGAGAATGAGTGACAGATTATGCCTGCGAATGTCATTCCTGAGGAGGTGGCATTTGAGTTGGTTCTTAAAGGAGAAGCAGAAGATGTCAGGTGAAGAAAGAAGGGTGTCCTTGGCATGTGTGACATCCTGGGTTGTAAAGGACCTGTTGAGTCTGGGGAACGGTGGGAAGTTCAGAGTGGCAGCAATGTAGGTGTGTCAGGGAGAATGTGCGGGTGGGGCTGGGAGGAGGGCTGGGTCCAGCTGAGAAGAGCTGTGGCAGCCAGGGGAAGGATTTGGATCTTGTCCTTTGTACCACCCCTCTAACTTGTAAATTTCCCTCCTCACAAGACTTGGTCTGAATGTAAGAGAATCCTTGAAGCCAGTAGACCCTTGGAAGTTGATTTCATTCATCCTCTTGGTCTCAGGGAACACTAGATCTAAATCGTTGTGGGCACATGAGAAACTTTCCTGTGTCTAAAGCGATCTAAAGAAGGAGATCCTATGACCTCACTGAGTCACCTTGGTTGGTCCAGGAGCCCTCATCCATAGATCTAAATCGTTGTGGGCACATGAGAAACTTTCCTGTGTCTAAAGCGGTCTAAAGAAGGAGATCCTATGACCTCACTGAGTCACCTTGGTTGGTCCAGGAGCCCTCATCCTAATTCTTTTCCTCTACAGTTTCAGCTTATTTTTGTAGATTCTCAGAGGAATGGAACCCATCATCATTTGCTATAATGAAAGATCCCCACATTCTTAGGCAATCACCAGTGAAGAGTATCTACCGGACTCCTACCATGTCAAAGGATCTCTGCGGGTTGGTATATAAAGAATTAGAAGACACTTTCTTTGGCTGCAAGTTGCTCATATATGGGGAGTAAGGAAATAAAAAAGAAATCTAGTAACACAAGGCAATATATAAGTGCCAAAAAAGTGGTTTTTCTCTATCAGTGCTCCCACGTTCCTGGTACATACATCACCTTCCAGAGAGCAATTACCGCACAGTATTGCGGTTGTTTTCGTGTTTGTCTCCCCAGCAGACTGAGCTCCTGAAAGCAACACTGTGTCTTCTTCCTGTTTGTGTGAGTCCTTCATCCCTACCACATTATCCAGCTTACAATAGGTGCTCAATAAACGTTTGATGAATAAATGAATGGTGCAGATAATAAGTTTCTCTTAGAATTTCAGAGGATATAGGGATGCCTGTGGGCCAGAATGGTAAGAAAAAGTGTGGCAAAGGCAGTGAGGCACCTCCTCTCTGCCTAACTTTTAGTGGTGGGAAATGAGCACCAAAATAATGAAGTTAGAAAGTGGTGGCTGGGTAGGAGAAAGGCCTCTCGTAATCAAACTCTAACATTTTCCAGGTGGTAGCCTACGGCCTCTGTTCTCTAACTTGAAACACAATGGATTCTGAAACGAATGGCCAATGAATTGTTTTAATTTGTGACCAGGTGTTGAGTCACAGGGACGCTGGGTACATCCTGGGCATTCTCTTGGGTGCCGGAGCACCAGATGTTGCTCTGGTTTTTCTGGAGGCTGCTCGTATCCTACTCTCTCCACTAGAGACTGTACCCCCTTCTGAGTCAGTCCCTTTCCCTCTTGCTCAAATTAAAACAGCTAATTTTAGACACTTCCTGATTACTCCTAGCTGGGTCTCATTAGTGGATTTGAAACGTTTGGAACTTCAGCTGGAGAAGGAACAACTTTCATTGGTCCTGGTCTGTTTTCCATCTACACGTTGCTGTTGATGTTGGCTGCCTTGGAGAAAAGCAAAAGGAACTCCCTCCTAAGAGAGTGGACCACAGGCTGTTGGCTGAGTGCCTGAACCAGTGGGTGAGGGGTGAAGGAACACATGGCCAAGGCAATATGACCACCTCTGGTGGCAGGCACACGTTTTGCTCATAATACATCTCAAAAGTGCATAGGCATTTGTTTTTTCATTTGTATATTCAACATTTAATGATCACTTAGAAGATATCAGGCTCTGAACTATTTCATATCCCACTTACCGTATCCCAGGTTGTAAAGATACGAAAGCATTTAATGAATGGTTCCTGATAGCTAAGAACTCACAGTCAGGTGGGTGCAATGGACAAGAGTATGACTACTAACCCACGTGTTCCACAGGGAGGTAGGCAAAAGGCACCATGGTGGAATAGCAACAACAAATCTTTGTTGAGTGCTTATGT
This sequence comes from Galeopterus variegatus, assembly GCF_000696425.1. NCBI lineage: Eukaryota > Metazoa > Chordata > Mammalia > Dermoptera > Cynocephalidae > Galeopterus > Galeopterus variegatus. The sequence goes on along the minus strand of NW_007732964.1, from coordinate 72,385 downwards.
CCCAAGTTCCATCTAAGGATTTTACATGAATTAACTCACTCAGTTCCCACAATAACCCTGAGAGCGTGGAGAAGAACCACCTAACTTAGTGGGAGGAGGAAGCACAGAACAGGTACATCGGGAGGGAAGGGCATTGTATGCAGATGGAACTGCTCACACAAAGGCCTGGTAGCATCCTGAGAGTGCACTCCAGGGATCTACGTTCCTCTTTCTGCAATTTTTTCTTCTATCAGGAGGACAAGATTCTTGTAAGTATCTTGCAGTTAGTAATGCCTGTGGATTATAGGATGGATTTCAAACATCTCCAGGGCATTTTTATTCCATTGAAAACAGTCTCCAGCAATAGCTCTGACCTCCTTCTGGTGGGTTTGTACTTTATCTGATAGGACCATGGCTGGGAACCTATTAATCCCCCACCCTTGCAATCACCATTCCTCTCTTTCTTGGTCCTCTCCCTGCTCCCATAAATTGATCCCTGTAGAGTTCTTCTCACGTTTACTGTAGGGCTTCCTAGAGTTGCTTTTTTCCCTCCACAAAGAGACCTCATGTCCTGTTAGGACAGATCTTCAGGGTCTCCTGTATTCTTTTATGGTCCCAGCCATCCTGGGACTGACCCTAAGTAGGATCCTCAGCCAAAAACTTCAACAAGTGCAAGATAAATCAGCAGCAGTAGCAGCAATCAGTGTCTGTCCGCACAAGGCCTGTGTAGGACACCATGCAGTTCAATGTCCCCTTCTGTCTGACAGTCGATGCCAGAATCAGAATTTATATGGGATCGAAACCAGAGGCTTACATTGTACTCAAGTCCTAGCATGTAACTTGTAGAAGAAGGGGAATTGCCAGCACAATTTGGGTCACAGTGGAGATACTTCTGAAACACCTGAGAGAAGTGATCCTGGAAAGACATTAAGGTTACACATAGAGATATTTCTAACCCTGAGTCAGGTGGCATAAGAATTATGGAGCTTCTGGCCTTCACTGCCACTTTTGTTTTTTTGTTTGTTTGTTTGAATGTTCATGGCAACCCTTTATTTAATTGAATCATAATTGATTATACATATTTTTTAGGTTCAATGTTGATGTATGTTGATCAAATCAATATTATTAGCATATACATTATAAATTGTACTTATTATTTATGCTCCTTATCCAATCTCTCCCCATCCCCCTCTCCCTCCCCACTGCCACCTCTGATAACCCTAGATTTCTTCTCTCCTGAAAGAGTAACAGTTATTCTGTTGATCTGTTACCTAGATCTGTCCAGTGCTGAGAGAAGTGTATTCAGGTCTCCCACTATTATCATAGAGTAGGTGCTTCTTCTGTCACTCTGGAATGAGCTTTGTGGAGAGAGACATACTCTTCTTTTCTTTGGTTTCTGTTGATCTGTTACCTAGATCTGTCCAGTGCTGAGAGAAGTGTATTCAGGTCTCCCACTATTATCATAGAGTAGATGCTTCTTCTGTCACTCTGGAATGAGCTTTGTGGAGAGAGACATACTCTTCTTTTCTTTGGTCTCTGCTGGTGACACTCCTTGTGTCAATGCACTCCAGTGGCTGGTGGACCATCTGCACGGTGGTTGTGGTGTCTAGCCACCTTTGCAGCAGCCTTGGCTATTGTAGTGGCTGTGGTGGGCCACCCACATGGAAGTGGTGTTTTTGGTGTGTTCCTTGCCTGGTTGTGGGAGGAGGGGTAGGTCCTCAGCTCCATGCCTCAGAACCCTGGGCAGGCCCTGTGGCAGCAGCAGTGTACCTGGTTGTGGGAGGAGGGGTTGGTCCCTGGCTCCATTTTTATATTCTAAGATGTTGTTGCAGAGCAGTTGGGTGGGAGGGGAAGAAGGGAAAGAGGAAGGAAATAGGGTGGGAGAAAGATGGAGGAGGGGGAGCATGGTTGAGGGCCATGGCATCCCCCTCATTCCTGCAGGGAAGACCAGGGGGATTCCAGTGGTGGCTTGGTCATTGCTGGGCTGAATGCAGATGTCGGGGGTGTGTGTGGCTGAAGCTCTTGGACCCCCACCACCCTGGCTTGTGAGACCAGGGGGCTTCCAGTGATGGTTTGGTGGTCATCGCTGGGCTGGTTGCAGATGTGGGGGTGTGTGACTGAAGCCCTGAAACCCCCACTGCACCAGCTCAGGAGCCCAGGCTGTTTCCTGCAGCAGCTTGGTAGTTGTCACTGGGCTGGTTGTGGGTGTCGAGGGGGCATGGCTGAGGTCCTTGGCCCCCTCCACTGCCTTGGCTTGGGGGCCCAAGGCGCTTCTGTTCTTTCTAGGTTTTATAGGTGTTCTTTGGGGAAGTGAGACCTTTACTAGTTAATATCAAACTTTATCTCTGTTCTGTGGGTATTTTGTTTTTCTTTCAGTTCTGTGTTGGATTATTTGCTGTTTCCACTACTTAAACTCTGCACTGGGACTAATTTGTTGTCCTTTGCTTACTTCTAAAATGGGGGAACTTCTTGTGGGGACTAGCACTTGAGCCCTGTGGTTGAGCTAAATTACTACTTTGCTGCTGATTCCCTGGGGAAGGCTTTTTGTGCAGCTCAGGGTTTAATTGTTGACTCTGTATGTACTTCCGGGTCTCATGAATTCTGGCACACCTGGGTTGTGTAGAAACTCTGGTATGGACCTGAGTCTTTTCAGCAAACTGCTTCCTCTGAAGTTCTATATTCCTGACCAGTCACCACTGAGTGAGCCTGTGCTCACTGGAGGGCAGATCAGCTGTCCTTGCTGACCCCAGTGTTCCCCTGGTGGCCTGTCTCCCCCACCACCCACACTCCAAACATTTCCCAGGGGACAGGCCAGTGCCGGTCCCTTGCAGTGACTCACCAGCCTCTGAGTGGCTCCTTTTTTCAGTTGTCTGTGGCTCTTCACTCCTATGTGGGTCCACGGGAACCCTGTTAGTGGTCTTGCTGGCCTGGGAGCCACCAAGGTCCTCTTCTCCCCTGCCACCTCCAAGCAACTCATAGAAAGGGCACAACTGAAGCTTTTGCCAGCTCTTGCTCTGTGCTCTCAGCAGCTCCAGCCTTGAAGCAGCTGGGATTTGAGATGGTGGGAGTGATCCTTTCTTTCTCTCATCATGGCTTCTCCCACCTTCACGCACTCCATGGGTTTCTCCTCCTCTTCTCCCGAGCTCTAGTGGCCCCAACTTGGCTGTCATTACTTTTTTATAGTTGTAAATAGGTTGATTTATGGGAGACAGTGATGCTGGGGACTGTCCGTTCTGCCATCTTGCCCTGAGCAACCCATGGCAACCCACTGCCACTTTTCAAGGACCCGAAGCTCCTTCTTGGGTTCAAGACCAAGGAAACACAGCCCTTTCCCTCTCTTCTGCATGTCCTAAGCCCCAGCCTGTAACAAGGGAGTCAGGGAGCCATGAATCTGACCATAGGAAGCCAGCTTCCCTCCTGCCTTGTATTTTGGCTCCATGGGACAATCCTCTCCAGAGCACTTGAAGCCTAGAGTCTTTTTTAATGGGAACAAGAGACTCGTAAATCCCCAGGCCAGACTCTCTTGGAAGCTCCTGGCTCAGCTCTCGCCTCCTGGGCTCCCTGCCATGAAGAGCATCTCCCAAACTGCTCTCCCTCTCTCCCAACAGACTTCACACACTGACTTCTGGCTCTGGTGGGGCAGCCTGTGCCCCACATGGCCTGAGGCCTGCTTGGGTTCCTATGGATGAGCATCTTTGGGCTGAACTGTAGCCCTCAAGTCTTGCTGAAACTTGGGGTTGCTGGACCTCACATTTTGGGGAAGATCTGATAGACTAGGTTTTGGAGAGGTCCTAGATGTCCATCAATTCAACCAGTGGAGGTTACAGAGGAGGGAAACCAGGAAAAGTTCAGTTGAAATTTACCTACAGTTACCTTTCCTTAAGTGGAGGCCCCAACACCCAGGTCCATCCATTCCTTCTGCAGCCCGTCCCAGGGTGCTGACCCCCACCAGCTCTCACCAGCTGTCTAGGAGGCTGTCTCTCTTCTACTCTGCTGAGGGGGCTCTTGGCCCCTCCCCTCATTTCTTTTCCAGACCTTTTCCTTCGTCTAGAGGTCGTGAGCAGAGACCTCCAGGTGCAGCTTGTACTGGTCTAAAGGAGTCAGTCCCACACTGTCAGGCAGATCTGTCAAGAGAGCTTTAGGGTTTGTAATTAGGAGGACCAGCTGGGTTCCTTCTTTAGTTCCCCCACCCCACCCCCCAGCCTGGCTGTAACATGATTTTTTGAGATGGAACCAAGGGAATGAGGGAGAGAAAAAGTACTAACCCCCACTCTCCCTGTGCTCTAAAAATCACCTTGCACCAAGTCTCATTTCTTGAATCCTGGTGTCTTGGATCTTTAAGTGTCCTCGGAATTTGCAAGACAAAGTTTCTGATGGAGGAAACTGATCCCTGGAAGTTGTTAGAGGGAGTTTCCTTATGTTACAGCAGCTCAGTCACGAGGTTAGGGCTGGAACCCAGATATTCTCCTCCAGTCACGGTGTTAGGGCTGAAACCCAGTTACCCCTTGATTGGAGGTAAATGGGTGGAAACAACTGGATATTCTCCTTCTCCAGTCACGGTGTTAGGGCTGAAACCCAGTTACCCCTTGATTGGAGGTAAATGGGTGGAAACAACTTGGAGGACACGAGGAATCTCGGGGTCTAGTCATACTCAGTCCCTACCTTGCAGGGTAACTTTGGACAAGACTTTTCTCTCCAGTTCTAAGTTTCACAAGAATAGAAGAGTTCTGCTTCTGAGCCACTTCAGAGGAACAAGTGCAGGGAAAAGGTGGGATTACTTCTAGTGGCAACTCATCAAAGGTGGGGGGTCTTAACAGGATTTGGTGGTGGAGCTGGACTGTAGTGTTTTGATTTAAATGCAGCAATGCCTGGGAGAGGATGTGGGCCCTGGGTGGTGGTGGAGGTCAGAGCTAATGGGACAAGAGCTGCTGACTGGAGAAGGTTGCTGTGGCATGGACAAGCAGGTCCCGGGATCTGTTCTTGAAGAATCATCTCCTCTCAGACCAACTCAGAGGAAGCCAGCTTTTGTAGGCACAGGGCTCTAGGAAAGTGTTTCTTATCATTAGGGTGAATCTGTAGCCCTGCTGGAGCCTCCCTTCCCACTCTATCTCCCTGTCTGCCCACTGCTTTGTCTCCGGGTATGTCTACACCTCTTGGGTCTCACTGCCTCGGGGTCTCGTGCTCTGTGGGAACCGCCCCTTTGGGACCCAATTACTGGAACCTCCAGGAAAGTTTAATTGAATATTTGTATTGAAAAGAGGAGCCAGGGCGTCCGGCCCTGATTAGAGGAAACAGGGGGACAAGAGAAGAGCTGTGTTTGCTTTTCACTTGGGATTAGAGATCTTTAATTGTGCTGAGAGCAGAGATTAGAGCTGGGTGATAATGAGTCTGAAGTTTGTTTTCTCACTTGAGCTGCCCCTCCCTCTTTCCACTCTCCCTCAGGCAGGGAAGAGGTCAGGGCCGCCGGCTGCCTGACTGTCTCATACGCAGTCCCTGGGGCACTCTGCGCCCTGGAACCCCAGCCTGGGCCTCAAGGGCTGAAGGTGGCCTGCAGTTATGCCCAACAATAGGTGTGGGATGGCAGGTGTGCGTATGTGTGCAGATCGGGCCTCCACGGAAGGCTCTTGGCCAGTGTGTGCCTGTGGGCACGTGAGAGAGACACCAGCGATTGCTGAGCCCATCTGCTGCCAGGTGGCTAAGCTGGCCACATGGGTGTTTGATTTACTGAGGCCTGAAAAGTTCCATCCATCAGTCTTTGCCTGGAAGACATAAGATGCCATTCCTGTAAGCCACTCCGCACCACCACCCTCCCTGCGGCAGGGACCTGGAGTTTCTCACTCTGGCCCACCCTGGGAAGAGTCTGCCTGTGAGAAGAGAATTGACAGGGTTCTGGCTTTCTCTCAGAGTAAAAGCTGTAATAACTCTGATGTCCAGTGTGCCTGCCCATCAGCCTGAGGCCCCCTGAACATTTTATCTGAGCAGAATCTAGAGAGACCCCACCTGGCTGAGGCCGGGTGGCTTGTCACTTGGGGCAGGGGAAAGGTACCCCCCTCACCCCAAGGGCCTGCTGCTGTCAGGTACACTCTTGCACAGGGTCTCACCAGGGACAATAGGTGCAACTAGCTGTGATTTTATAGCTGAGGATGATTTGGTCATGAGAGTCACTCGTTCAAGGTCACACAGCCAGTGTAGGCAGAACTAGGATTTCAACCCAGGTTCGTTTGCCTCTAAGGCCCAGGCTTTCCACTTATGAGCTAAGGAGCAGAATCAGCATGACGGGAGGCAGGGGCTGAAGGACCATGGTGGAGACGAGATAGTGTGATTCTTCCGGCTCTTTTCTAAAGAGAGATTGTGAGGGGGACACGAAATGCCTGGAGGTGCTCACGGCTGTTGTACCTGGTTAGCTGCTAGCAGAGCTCAGACTGGAGCAGCAAAGTTGGCCTCAAGCTCCCAGTCCTTTTCTCCCCAAACCTTCTCCTCTCACACCCCCCAGCCTTCAATGAGATCTCAACAGCTGCCATTACTGAGTGCCTACTGCATGCCAGTCCCACTCTAAGTGCTTCACGTGGGTTGACATAATTCATCCTTGCTACACGCATTAGGAATTAGGTTCTGTACCCCAATTATAAGGGAAACTGAAGCAGAGAGGTTGGGTAACTTGTTCTTTCAGTTGGGAAGTCAGGCATCCGCCTCCAGTGTCCCAGCGCTTACCACTGAGCATATAGCCCTAAGGGGCAATGCTTCCGACCCAGCTTGGTCCACACCCACTGCCTCTTCAAAGAGCCTGGGGTAGGAGGGGTAGGATCACCACTGTTGGGCCCTATAGATGAGAAAAGGCAAGCTTAGTCCCACTGTGGGCAGGACACACCTTCCTCCTCCATACCACCTTCCAGGCCTGACTGCAGCAGGGTGACTGGCTGGTGGGGACTCCGGGGCTGTGAGATCCCTTAGTACATTACATACAACTCGAGTCTGGACCATTTCACCGCAGCCCCAGGGCTGGGATGGAGCCAGGAGGTCTGCTGTAGGTTTCTTTCACAATTACCTGTGTCCAGCTCCTGTCCATGGGTCCCTCTCCTCTCCCCACATCCCCTGCCTCACATGGGCTGCTCCTCTCTGGCCCTTCCTCAGGGCAGAGATCTGTTCTTTTACAGCCTGGCCACCATGGGAGAGGTTCCCTGGGAGCAGAGCTTTGGTGGGGTGTGGAAAGGGAGGGGACATGTACAGTTCCAGTGTGCTGCCCTTGCATGGGGTGACGGCACGCTGACTAGAGGTTCCTTTGCCTGGCACATGATCTGACTTCATCTGAAATGATCAGCCTTCATTCTTACACTCTTTATCTCTCTATCTGGATGAGGTGATGGATTTGGAGAGAGTAGAACCCAAAGTCTGGAGAAAGGTGAAACTGAGGCAGAGACCAAGTCACAGATGTGGGAGTTCAGGACCCACCTGTTGCAGGTCCCATCCATAGAGTCGTCCCAGCTTTCCAGGCCGACAGAGCTGAGCTTAGACCATTACTGAGGCCAAGAGGAGCCTGGGGGGATGCTGGCCCTTTGTAGTAAACAGTAGTAGGGAAATGCAGCTGTTTGTGTATAAACTAACTTGTTACAGCCTGGAAGCTTCTGACTCCCGGGGCCCTCAGGGTTGGAGCAGAGAACACCGCGGGAGAAAAAGCATGTGTGAGCTGTTACGACTGGGCCGAGCCTCCTGCTGCCCCCTCCGCTCTGGACCTGCCCTGCTGCCCTCCCCTCTCCCCTGCTGCCCTTCCCTAATCAAGTAGACCAGTTTTAAAAATAAAAGTAAGACCTAAAGACACTAAGTCCCTTTTGCATTATAACACATTCCATCGTGTTTGCCATTAATCAGGACTGATATAATGGCTGTGTCTACGCAACAGCCCAAAATTGTTTCAGAAAGAGATACCCAAAATATGTTTTAATAAAGCAGTTGTTCACATGAGACCAGTCAGCCAAACCTTTACTCCTTCTGCTCTTGCCACCTATGCTTGTTACCTGGATTTCCAGCTCACTCAAAATTTATTTTTTCCAATTGGTATAAAGCCACAGCTTTCACTAGGACAACAGTTCTTTGAAGCCAACAAGTGTGAGCCCAGAGGGAGAGGAATTTGGTCTCTCACATTTGCCGAGCTGCAGGAACATCAGGCTCTCAGCACGTCTGGGGCGGAGGCGTGAGAGGCTGCAGAGGCCGGCACCCTGGGATTTGGCCTTTCTCAGGGAGCTGCGAGACGTGCCGAGGAGGCACACAGGACATGGGCCCAGGTGTCCTTTGGGCTGTTTGCCACGTGCTGTGGCTGGGGACAGGAATCCGACCCCTACCCTCTGCAGGGCCCAGAGGAGAAATGGAGAAAGGCCTGGGACCAGGACCGCTGAGGAAAACTGCAGAATTCATTCCATTTTGGCATCAACTGGTTATGTATATCACATGGAAATTGGCCCTTTATTGTGCCTTAGTCAATAGCCAGTCATTTTTATCTTTGATCCTGAACTTTGGTCTCCTAGATCCCAGTAGGTCACTGGGGCGGGGGGGAGGCCTTCCCTTAGGAGGAGGGGATGGGAAGGGGAGGAAGCCTCACTTTCCTCTGCCCAGTAGTTGTCACACCAAGGGAGCTGTCAAGGGGGCAGTGGTGGCAGATAGACCCCGGGATCCCTCCCGGTGGGCCCTCCTGGCAGCACCGACACTTATAGGCCAGGTGTGGTAGGGGCATGCTGGGCCTGATGGATGTGCCTAGCAGCAGCTTTAGCCACCCTGCTGGGGGCTGGGACCCCCCCTCTCCCCTCTGCACAGCAGGGTCAGGCTGAGGGTGGAGGGAGACCCAGGCAGCTTAGGAGGGGCTGGGGCTGGCAGGTTGGCAGGTGGGTGTCAGGGTATTTCTCAGCTGACAGCTGGGAGAAGGAGAGGAAGAGCACCCATGTGGGAGAAGGGAAAAAGCTACACTCTGGGGACACAGTGAGGGAGGTGCAGCTTGGGTCGTGCTTCCAGTCTTCCTAGAGATGAAAGGCTTTGTGTTTTGTGTGGGCATCGGGCTGCATGTGCTAAGGAGGGGAAGGGCTCAGGTGTGACATGCAGGCAAAGCAGACACTGCATTTCTTGTCACATCCTCGGGCCCCCCCGCCCACGGTCCCTTCATTCACTAAAAAAACCAAATAGGAACCTAACTTCTGTGACCACCTGGCCACTTATGTACCTGAAGTGTCTGGATTTACATTCTGCAAATAATGTAAATCTAAATAATGTAATAATGTGAATCTCTTTCCTGCCACCTGTTTCTCCAGTGTCCCAATGCAATGCTTGAAGTCCCCCCCGCTCAGAGTCCCAGAGAGTCCACTCTCTCCTATACAAGCTCTACACCCCACCTTCCTTACACGTCCAAGAATTTTGGGGTGGGAATGGCAAGCAGGGCAGTCCTGCTTGTTCTTCCTCTTGGTCACAAAACTGGGCCACAGCTGCCTGTCCTTGAAGGCAGAGAGTGCCGCAGCCACCATGAGAGACTCCACTTACTTTGGGGGAGTGTCCAGCCCTGGGTGAAATCTGCATGTGTCTGAGTTGGAGGAGAGCTGGGAAGTGTGTGGTGGATGTTTGGGACTTTTGTGAGAACCCAGGAAGTAGCTGTCACTGTCTTCTCCCCTTCCAAGCGGTTCTAGGACCTGCGTGGTGGTCTTGTGTGCATCGTGTTCCAGAAGCCCCTCGCATGGCCGGAGCCCTGGACGCTTGCCCCACTTGCTGGAGAGGAGTTTGTTCCATCAAGGTGAATGCTTTCCAGAACTTTGGGGGTTGGGGCTGAGACAGCAGTGCTGGGGCAGAGGCCAGCCAACAGCTTGTCAAACCAGCTGCCTCCTCACTTCATAAATTCCCCTGCCATTTCCCCGGGATACCTTGAGTTTGACCTCAGTGCAGGGAGCAAAGTTCTTTCTTTGTCTCCTAATAAACAGCCTCACCAATTGCTGGCCTCCAGCTGTTCTGCGGCCCCACAGCCCCACCCCCTCTCACCCAAGAGGTCTTTCTCCCTGTGAAGTCTCATTAACTGGAGGCTTGGGGCCAAGACAGGGCTCTGGCTGGCCACCTCTCTCCTTGTTAGCGCAATCATCTGTGTGTGGAGTGATGGCCGATCTCCTCCTAGAAGCTTGTCTGTCCAGAGGGCCCTTGGCTGCTTGAAAACACTGCGTCCTCAGAGTGGCCAGGGCATTTCTCCCCTGTGGTCATTAGCACAAAGTGGCTGTAGGTGTGGGGGCTTATGTAGGTCTTTTCAGGCCCACACTAAGGCAGCTGCTGATGGGTCAGATCCAGGAATGGCGGGTCTCTCAGTACCTCCACCCTGAAAGCCAGCTCTGGTCTTCTTTGCGAAGAGGTTCCTTTCCTTGAGACATTTGCTGACAGGCGACCTGTAACTCAGGCTGCCCAGAGGTGTTTCTCTGTGTACATCGGTTCTATTCCCTGCCATGGCTCTCTCCCTCCTTCAACTTTAGTGCAAACCCTGAGCTGGGTGAGAAAAATCTCATGAGGACACTTGGATGTTCTTTGCAGGTGGATTTCACCCTGGACATCTGAGTGAGAGACTGGATTTTAGGTTCTTCTCTGTGCAGGACCCCTTCTGTATAGACTTCAGTCTGCAAAATCCCAAGCGCTTTCCTCTTCCTCTTTCTAGAAACAATTGTGTAGTGGTTGAGTCATAGGTGTACAGTCAGATGGGCCTGGGTTCAAATCCTGGTGCTGTCATCCTCTAACTGGGTGACAGGGAAAGTTTCCGAACCTCTCTGAGCCTCTGCTTCTGTGTCTGGGAAATGGGAGTGGCAATAGTGACACTGACCATAAGGTCACCATGAGCATTATAAGAGAGGATGCACGTAACACACATGGCATTAGCTACTGTTATCCTGAGGACAAACATGGTGCATTTGTAAGCAGAGTCTTGAGGATTTTGCTATTTTCCATGGGCCAGGAATTATGTGCTACTCTCTTTTGCCCCCATGCAGGGAAGTTCCAGAACAGCCCAGAAAGTTTGTTTCAGTGGGGAAAACTATTTTTGTTTTTGAAGAAGACATACAGGTTGAAAATCTCAGAGAGGCTATGCAAGGCTCTGGTAACACTGGGAAGAGGAGCTAAGTGGGTAGTTGCAAGGGTGGGAGGAATACTTTTCATTATGTGTCATTTTGACTCTTTTATTCTGTGTCTCCATCATATAAAGGCAATTTAAAAAATTAATACAATCAAAAATTTTAATGTTAAGAAAAATGACAAAGTAGGTCTACTAGGAGAGGAAGTTCCTCAGGCTTTAATTCTTGAGGTCTCAAGGTGTTTGGCTACCAGAGTCAGGCAAAGGGCTAATTGTGAGGGAGTCTTTGGAAGGGGAAAAGGTGTGGAGATCTGGGGGTGTGGGGCCCAAGGCCATGGGGAGGTCGTGAGTATCTGTTTGGAGTCAGCTGATCACTTTTTGCTTTGAAGCCCCTCAAGGACAGAGACCACAGCTCACTCACATCTGTAAGTTCTTGAGTTCCTAGCCAAGTGCCCAGAACACCATGAGCTCTCCAGGAGTGCTTGTGGGTGCATGAGTGAGTGAGTAAGAACTTTGAGGCCTCAGTGCCTCCTAGACAGGCCCTGATGTGTCCTGATTCGCTGAGCCTCCGTTTCACCTGATTGCAATAACGGGATTGCAACAACGGAACCCCCCCTGAGAGCTCAGCTAGGGCATGCCCGGAGTGCTCTGCTGCACCATTGGCCCTGATGGATGCCCCATAAATGTGAAACCCCAGGTGTCTTTGGACTTGTCAGCTCTACTGCATACTGAGCTTGCCTTCTTGCTGTTCCCCACATGGCTTCTTGATGTCACAGGTCATAATCTTAGCCAGTAGTAGGCTGGGCCTAGACTCAGCCTCATCCTGCCCTAGACACAAGGTGGTCAACCCCAAGGAATTGGCTTTTGACCCCTCTCCCTCATCACTGCATTCCCCACAGAGCATCAGGAAGGCGCAGTGCTTGGATTTTGGAGCAGGTTAATCCCACTTGAAATGCCCACCTCATGTCTTCCCCTCCAACCCCCTCTTTCGTGTCCCACTTTATACTTTTCCTCCTTTCTCATTTACTCTTGCTTCCTCTTCTCCAGATTATCTGTTAGTTTGCGACTCTAGCTGGGTGGGAGCAGACAACAAGACTGTCCGTGTGGGAGGAGCAGGGAGGCAAGGAAGGAACGTCCATTTCTTTCATTGATTGCCCATCTCGGCCCATCTTCAGTTCCTGCTCCCAGTAGGATCGCATGGGACTAAGGCCATTGCAGGGCCCTGCCTTCTTCCCCGATCACAGAACACACACTCCCATCTCCATGAGGCAGCAGAGACCAGGGCAGAGGCAGCAGCAGCTGGTAAGGGAGGTACGCTTGTGCCTGCCACTGTGCCGGGCAACCCCCTTTTCCCCTTTGCTGCATCTGTATCTATTCCGCAATCCTCAGCCCTAGCAGCAGCAGCTGGTAAGGGAGGTACGCTTGTGCCTGCCACCGTGCCGGGCAACCCCCTTTTCCCCTTTGCTGCATCTGTATCTATTCCGCAATCCTCAGCCCTACTGGAAGCGCCTTCAGATTTATATGGTGCTATTTACTGGCCCTCTGCCAATTAGTGACACTTTGAAATTCCCTTATATGACGCACTGCTGCTCTGACAATAAACAAGTCATTAGCTGGGTCGGAGGGCAGCTTCCAGCTGGTTTTGATTCATTGTTTCTCAACCGGCTCAAGAGGCTCATTAAGACACAGGGTCTCCAGTCCAAGGCTCAGGAAACCCCTAAAGCTGGAGGCAGATGGGGCTGCTGCGCACCCAGGCTCTGGGTCACTGTGTCATCCACCTTGCCGTCTGATCCCCCACGAGGCTCATCACCCCACCACTGGAGAGGATACCAATTGCCACCACAGCCCCCACTCCCCTTTCCTAGGACATAGCACAGGCAAAGCCCTCAGCAGGGAGAAGAGGTGTGGAAGAGCAGCAGGGAGGATTGAACGGTGGCTGGGGGAAGTGAGGCTTAGGTGCCAGAGGGAGGAGGGGAAGGGAGAGCCAGAAACTCCAGTGGGTAATTTGGGGTGAGCCCTAGGTGCTAGGTACTATAGTTTTGAGGCTGACCTGGAGGCAGGTGACCTGAATGAGAACCTGGCTACTTACATTTAGTTTATGTTCTTGAGTATCCAAAGGACCTGAAGAGGCTGTTGGACATCGCCCAGACCAGTGCCCCGCCTCCACTTTACAGATGCAAAATCTGATGCCCCAGGGAGGCAAAGTGACTTTTCCAAGTTCACCCAGCTCATAAGTGCCTGAGATCAGGCTAGAAGGAGGTCCAGCTCTTGGTCCAAATCTTTCCCCATGACCTGCACTACCTCCTAGGAAAGAAGCGTAACCTGGAAGAGAGTGGGGGAGCATCCTGCTCTGGGCATGTGCTCACTCTGCCGTTTCTCTTCTTACCCCTCCTTGCGCCCCNCCAGGCACTGTAGGAGAAACAAAGATGAATTAGGCTTTTCAAGGAGTGCTTGATCTATTTGCAAAAACTCATGGACTAGAATGCAAAGCACAGTGAAAAAGTTACCAGTAGGTAAACATAGAACTTAAATTCTGAATGGTGAGCTCTACAAGTTGACGCCATGGTGATGGTTCCATGGGTGATGTCACATTGAATGGAGCCCTAGGTGCTAGGGACTATGGTTTTGAGGCTGACCTGAGGGCAGGTGACATGATCTCTAGTCCATAAGAGGCAGACAGCTCTAATTGAGACCTTTGCCCAAACTGGGACCCTATAAGGAACACATTCTCAGAGAGACCAGGACTAGAAAAATATCACTCACAGGCTTAGGGTAGTGACAATTAAGCTTGTCCCTACTGAGGTTCTGAAAAGAAAAAAGTCTTCTGTGAGAAATAGAAGCTCCAGGCCTGAACCATATGTGACTATAGTGTCTGGATTTCCACTTTTGGAATTTTCAAGCTGAGAAAATAAATGTAAAAATAGGTCCCAGATCAGTAAAACTCATGGGGTATCAAGAGAAGGAAATGCAAAACGATTCTGGAGGAATGTACTTGAGAGCAACAGCATTCTTTTGCAAAATATAATCCCCTTTGAAGTTGTCCTAACATAAAAAATTACAGACGACATGAGGAAATGATGTGCCATTAGGAAGTCAGCACATATCAAACTAGTTTACATTCTAATAATATAAAATAATATAACAATCTGGAAGAGACTTTAAAATAACTATGTTTAAAAATATTAAAAAGATTTTTTAAAATAGAAATCATAAAGAAAGGATAGGATATTCTGAAAGAAAACAGGCAAGTTTATAAAAAGAACCAAA
>NW_007732964.1:53797-57519 GCF_000696425.1 Galeopterus variegatus | reverse complement strand
TGAGGAAATGATGTGCCATTAGGAAGTCAGCACATATCAAACTAGTTTACATTCTAATAATATAAAATAATATAACAATCTGGAAGAGACTTTAAAATAACTATGTTTAAAAATATTAAAAAGATTTTTTAAAATAGAAATCATAAAGAAAGGATAGGATATTCTGAAAGAAAACAGGCAAGTTTATAAAAAGAACCAAATAGAACTTTCTAGAAATGAAAAAGATAGTCATTGAAATACTTGTAAAAGCTCAAAGGATGTGTTGGACAACAGATTAGGCAAAGCTGAGCAGAGAATTAGTGAACTGAAAGATCAGAGGAAATTACCCCAAAGGTAGCACCAAAAGTTAAGGAGAGAAATAATGAGAGAGGGTAAGAGGCATAGAGGATAGAACAACGGAGTTCTAGTTGCCTTTAAAAGAGTTGCAGAAGGAGAATACAGAGAATTGTAAGATTCGGTTTTCCAGAATTGTTGGAAAACATTCATCCTCAGATTAGAGAAATATTGCAAGTTCTGAGGAGGAGTCATAAGAATAAATCCATGAGATATAGTGAATCTGAATTGAAAGAAATACAACCAGTGTCCTGAGGGATAAAAGAGGAAGGGGAAATTAATTTTGTCCAGAAATATCTGGTAAAGTTCATGGAAATTGGAGACTTGCAGGTGGAGTAAAATTTTAAGAGGTAGACGATATGGTAAGGCTGATGGGGAGATCTAAGAAATAGGAGGAAAACATGAGGTTCCAGCCTGTCTGATTAGTTTCTGAGCAGGTTAACAAACTGTGTTAACACAAACTGTGCTGACAGTTAGTTTAGTTACCTAGACTCAGGATACCTTTCTGTTAACTAAAGGTTTTGGGGAATGCTCCCCTGGTCTGTGCCTTCACTTCTAACCTAGTCTTTGTTTTTCCTCTATGGGTCCCCTACCCTGCCCATGACTTTCCAGCCCTGGCAAGGCACAGTCACCCAGCTGATCCTGCTGAGTCCACTCATGAATGCACTCATCATCCCCGTGTTGTCCTTTGAGGCCTGCCTCTCCTTATGGGGGCTGGGCTGAAACTGGACTCTCCAACCTCCCTTTCTTTACCTGGGGTCTTTTGGGGCAAAGAAAGCCCCTGCTCTGAAGTGGACAGCGGGGGCGTGCCCTACTGCATCTGTGTCTTGTTAGTGTGTCAGCGGCTTCAGAGGAGCAGAAAAGCCTGGGCACGGTAATTGGCTCATGAAAGCTGTATGTTGCTGGAGGGGGCGGAGGGTCTGGGAAGAGGGGAGAGGGCTTAATGGGAAGCAAATGCTATGGAGCAGCCTGTGCACACCCTCGGTAATTGGCTCATGAAAGCTGTATGTTGCTGGAGGGGGCGGAGGGCCTGGGAAGAGGGGAGAGGGCTTAATGGGAAGCAAATGCTATGGAGCAGCCTGTGCACACCCTCCCCCAATTGGCCATTAGCATTCCTCAGACACCTGTAGGCACTTGGCCCTGGCTGGGCATGGATGTACAGTCTTCTCTCTGTTGGTGAACAGAACAGAAAAATAAAGTTTGGTTCTAATTAAGGGGGCACAGAGCAGGGTTGGATGTGAGACAGGAGAATCCTTTCTTGTATCTTTTAAGACCACGTGATTCTCTTGGGCAGCTGTCAAATTCTGCTTCATCTTACAGTTGTTTACGGTGTTAGGGAAAGAGCACTGGGCTTTGGGATCAGATGGGCATGAGGTTGGATACCTGATCATCTCTTTCCTAGTTTTGCTACCATAGAAAAGGCACCAAGTCTCTCTGGTCCTCAACTGCCTCCTCTGTAAGAATAAAGGGGGAATAATTCCTACCACGCAGGGTTACTGTGAAGAATAAATAAGGTAGACCATTTGAAGGCCCCACAGAGTGCTTATTGTGGAGTGGACACTCAAAAAACGTTTCTTTCGTCCTGATTGTAAATACCTATAGGGAAGGAGTGGTGTCTTATTCATCTCTGTAACCCTAAGGTGCTTAATGACATCCCAGGCACACAAAGAAGACTGTTGAGTAAATGGGGGAGCACTGAGCTCCCCCACCCTTGCACCGGTATAGGACAAGGGTCAGCTCAGAAGCTGAGAAGCCAAGAAGGAAAAAGACTGTCATTGAAGAGTCATTGAAATGGGCATGGTGGCAAGCTGTTGACCAGCCAGTAAAGGGGCAGTATTTCACAAGGCCACTTGAAGAACTTAACTCCATGAGAGCAGAGGGAAACTCCAGGTCCCTTGTGCAGGAGACAAAGGAGGTGGCACAGGCAGAGGGACCATACATGCAGGTGCCGGCATCAGATGAGGCTAAGGCTTGCTGGAGGTCAGAGGAGGCTGCAGTGGTCTCTGGGGTTGGCTCCCCTTTGGCCATGAAGAACCTTCTGGCTGGGGCTCCTGACCACCTGCTCTCCAGCTGCTGCTTTCGGGGCCTTGGTTGACTCCAGCATCTTCCACGCATCTTTAATCTGTCTTCACTCACTGCCAAACATCTGCAGAGAAGATCTACTGGCCGTTTAGTTTCTGTTTGTCTTGGGTGTGACACAACCTCCATTCTTCACTTTAATGACTCTCCTCTTTATTATTATTGTCTCAACCCTCTATTTATTTGCTTTCCCCGAACCCCAGCCACTTTCCTTCTGCTCTCCTGGACTGGCCAGGGCCCATGCCAGCCATGCTGGCTTCCCTCCCTGCTGGAGCCTCACTCAAACCAGATGTGGCTTCTTCCTCCTCCTCCTCCTCTTCCTCCTCTTCCCTCTCTTCCCCCTGGTTGCCAAGGACTGCAGGGGGTCAGGGGAGAGGAGAGGTCCACCACCCACATCCTGTTCTCCCCTCTGCTTCCCTGCCCAGCTCTGCAGCCCACGCCAAGGAGGGGAGGGAGGGCAGCACATGATACAGTGCCTGTTTAGAGCCAATAGTAGTGGGCGATGCTGGACAGGAGTTGTGCCTCTGGGAGCTTAGTCAGCAGAAGTCCTCCGTCCTCTCTGCAACAGAGCTGCACTGGAAGGGTTGGGCACGATGCATGACATTAGATATCCCAAACTCTTTGACCCTGGCTGTGTTGCCCAATTAGCAATATATTACAACTGAGCTTTTACATCTTTTATCTTGGCCACTTTCACCACAGCCCCAGGATGCAGGTTGGTGACCTCCTCAAGACAGAGCAGTCTGAGGCTCCAGCATCACTCAGCTGATAAAAGGCTAAGTAGAGATTTAAACTGGTTTGATGTGAAGAATGGCCAATTAGCTTAAAAACTGGGCCTGACTTTCTCGACCTACCTCGATCTGACCAGTTCCAACACCTGCGAATAAACTTCTATGGATAGTCTTGGTTTGGGGCCATCAGCCAGCCTGGGACACATCTTTCTGTTTCTGGAATTATTTCTACCTCTGGCCACAATGGGTCATTGAAACAGGTCATTGTAACATCACATCTAACAATCACTATGATAATCCCAGAGACCTCTCATTACCATAGTGATTGTTAGAGGTGATGTTATAGCTCTCACTATGTGAAGAATATTGGACTCTACAAGGGATGGAAATGCAAGAGAAACTGAAGATGAGCTTATCGTCAGAGGTGTGACAAAAACTTCAGACCAGGGCCGGCCCGGTGGCGCACTGGATAGTGCGCCGCTTGGGAAGCGCGGCGGCGCTCCCGCCCGAGGGTTCGGATCCCACATACAGACCGGTTCCCGCTCACTGGCTGAGCGAGGTGCGGGTAGAAAGCCCAAG